>NC_091181.1:245109-280190 GCF_040958095.1 Procambarus clarkii | reverse complement strand
TTTGGTGTATTTAAATACTCCGAAATTACCATCTCTTTTAAGGGTCTGAGCAGGTGGTGGAGCGGGTTAAGGCGTACCTGTTATGCCAGTTGCTGGAAGGCTTCTGTGCTGGCTAGGGTTCGAGTCTCCTGGTGGGAAAGTGTTCTAAAGTTGTATACTTCACTCTCGTGTTTAGAAGAGTTGTGCCTTAAGCATAGACACTGTGTCTTCCCATATTAACAGGGACTTGATGAAATTAACGTCTAAATGACCCCTCACTTGCTCTAGTGCTCTTGGGAGGTGGTGATCTTTGGTGTATTTAAATACTCCGAAATTACCATCTCTTTTAAGGGTCTGAGCAGGTGGTGGAGCGGGTTAAGGCGTACCTGTTATGCCAGTTGCTGGAAGGCTTCTGTGCTGGCTAGGGTTCGAGTCTCCTGGTGGGAAAGTGTTCTAAAGTTGTATACTTCACTCTCGTGTTTAGAAGAGTTGTGCCTTAAGCATAGACACTGTGTCTTCCCATATTAACAGGGACTTGATGAAATTAACGTCTAAATGACCCCTCACTTGCTCTAGTGTTCTTGGGAGGTGGTGATCTTTGGTGTATTTAAATACTCCGAAATTACCATCTCTTTTAAGGGTCTGAGCAGGTGGTGGAGCGGGTTAAGGCGTACCTGTTATGCCAGTTGCTGGAAGGCTTCTGTGCTGGCTAGGGTTCGAGTCTCCTGGTGGGAAAGTGTTCTAAAGTTGTATACTTCACTCTCGTGTTTAGAAGAGTTGTGCCTTAAGCATAGACACTGTGTCTTCCCATATTAACAGGGACTTGATGAAATTAACGTCTAAATGACCCCTCACTTGCTCTAGTGCTCTTGGGAAGTGGTGATCTTTGGTGTATTTAAATACTCCGAAATTACCATCTCTTTTAAGGGTCTGAGCAGGTGGTGGAGCGGGTTAAGGCGTACCTGTTATGCCAGTTGCTGGAAGGCTTCTGTGCTGGCTAGGGTTCGAGTCTCCTGGTGGGAAAGTGTTCTAAAGTTGTATACTTTTCTCTCGTGTTTAGAAGAGTTGTGCCTTAAGCATAGACACTGTGTCTTCCCATATTAACAGGGACTTGATGAAATTAACGTCTAAATGACCCCTCACTTGCTCTCGTGCTCTTGGGAGGTGGTGATCTTAGGTGTATTTAAATACTCCGAAATTACCATCTCTTTTAAGGGTCTGAGCAGGTGGTGGAGCGGGTTAAGACGTACCTGTTATGCCAGTTGCTGGAAGGCTTCTTTGCTGGCTAGGGTTCGAGTCTCCTGGTGGGAAAGTGTTCTAAAGTTGTATACTTCACTCTCGTGTTTAGAAGAGTTGTGCCTTAAGCATAGACACTGTGTCTTCCCATATTAACAGAGACTTGATGAAATTAACGTCTAAATGACCCCTCACTTGCTCTAGTGCTCTTGGGAGGTGGTGATCTTTGGTGTATTTAAATACTCCGAAATTACCATCTCTTATAAGGGTCTGAGCAGGTGGTGGAGCGGGTTAAGGTGTACCTGTTATGCCAGTTGCTAGAAGGCTTCTGTGCTGGCTAGGGTTCGAGTCTCCTGGTGGGAAAGTGTTCTAAAGTTGTATACTTCACTCTCGTGTTTAGAAGAGTTGTAACTTAAGCATAGACACTGTGTCTTCCCATATTAACAGGGACTTGATGAAATTAACGTCTAAATGACCCCTCACTTGCTCTAGTGCTCTTGGGAGGTGGTGATCTTTGGTGTATTTAAATACTCCGAAATTACCATCTCTTTTAAGGGTCTGAGCAGGTGGTGGAGCGGGTTAAGGCGTACCTGTTATGCCAGTTGCTGGAAGGCTTCTGTGCTGGCTAGGGTTCGAGTCTCCTGGTGGGAAAGTGTTCTAAAGTTGTATACTTCACTCTCGTGTTTAGAAGAGTTGTGCCTTAAGCATAGACACTGTGTCTTCCCATATTAACAGGGACTTGATGAAATTAACGTCTAAATGACCCCTCACTTGCTCTAGTGCTCTTGGGAGGTGGTGATCTTTGGTGTATTTAAATACTCCGAAATTACCATCTCTTTTAAGGGTCTGAGCAGGTGGTGGAGCGGGTTAAGGCGTACCTGTTATGCCAGTTGCTGGAAGGCTTCTGTGCTGGCTAGGGTTCGAGTCTCCTGGTGGGAAAGTGTTCTAAAGTTGTATACTTCACTCTCGTGTTTAGAAGAGTTGTGCCTTAAGCATAGACACTGTGTCTTCCCATATTAACAGGGACTTGATGAAATTAACGTCTAAATGACCCCTCACTTGCTCTAGTGTTCTTGGGAGGTGGTGATCTTTGGTGTATTTAAATACTCCGAAATTACCATCTCTTTTAAGGGTCTGAGCAGGTGGTGGAGCGGGTTAAGGCGTACCTGTTATGCCAGTTGCTGGAAGGCTTCTGTGCTGGCTAGGGTTCGAGTCTCCTGGTGGGAAAGTGTTCTAAAGTTGTATACTTCACTCTTGTGTTTAGAAGAGTTGTGCCTTAAGCATAGACACTGTGTCTTCCCATATTAACAGGGACTTGATGAAATTAACGTCTAAATGACCCCTCACTTGCTCTAGTGCTCTTGGGAAGTGGTGATCTTTGGTGTATTTAAATACTCCGAAATTACCATCTCTTTTAAGGGTCTGAGCAGGTGGTGGAGCGGGTTAAGGCGTACCTGTTATGCCAGTTGCTGGAAGGCTTCTGTGCTGACTAGGGTTCGAGTCTCCTGGTGGGAAAGTGTTCTAAAGTTGTATACTTCACTCTCGTGTTTAGAAGAGTTGTGCCTTAAGCATAGACACTGTGTCTTCCCATATTAAAAGGGACTTGATGAAATTAACGTCTAAATGACCCCTCACTTGCTCTAGTGTTCTTGGGAGGTGGTGATCTTTGGTGTATTTAAATACTCCGAAATTACCATCTCTTTTAAGGGTCTGAGCAGGTGGTGGAGCGGGTTAAGGCGTACCTGTTATGCCAGTTGCTGGAAGGCTTCTGTGCTGGCTAGGGTTCGAGTCTCCTGGTGGGAAAGTGTTCTAAAGTTGTATACTTCACTCTCGTGTTTAGAAGAGTTGTGCCTTAAGCATAGACACTGTGTCTTCCCATATTAACAGGGACTTGATGAAATTAACGTCTAAATGACCCCTCACTTGCTCTAGTGCTCTTGGGAAGTGGTGATCTTTGGTGTATTTAAATACTCCGAAATTACCATCTCTTTTAAGGGTCTGAGCAGGTGGTGGAGCGGGTTAAGGCGTACCTGTTATGCCAGTTGCTGGAAGGCTTCTGTGCTGGCTAGGGTTCGAGTCTCCTGGTGGGAAAGTTTTCTAAAGTTGTATACTTCACTCTCGTGTTTAGAAGAGTTGTGCCTTAAGCATAGACACTGTGTCTTCCCATATTAACAGGGACTTGATGAAATTAACGTCTAAATGACCCCTCACTTGCTCTAGTGCTCTTGGGAGGTGGTGATCTTTGGTGTATTTAAATACTCCAAAATTACCATCTCTTTTAAGGGTCTGAGCAGGTGGTGGAGCGGGTTAAGGCGTACCTGTTATGCCAGTTGCTGGAAGGCTTCTGTGCTGGCTAGGGTTCGAGTCTCCTGGTGGGAAAGTGTTCTAAAGTTGTATACTTCACTCTCGTGTTTAGAAGAGTTGTGCCTTAAGCATAGACACTGTGTCTTCCCATATTAACAGGGACTTGATGAAATTAACGTCTAAATGACCCCTCACTTACTCTAGTGCTCTTGGGAGGTGGTGATCTTTGGTGTATTTAAATACTCCGAAATTACCATCTCTTTTAAGGGTCTGAGCAGGTGGTGGAGCGGGTTAAGGCGTACCTGTTATGCCAGTTGCTGGAAGGCTTCTGTGCTGGCTAGGGTTCGAGTCTCCTGGTGGGAAAGTGTTCTAAAGTTGTATACTTCACTCTCGTGTTTAGAAGAGTTGTGCCTTAAGCATAGACACTGTGTCTTCCCATATTAACAGGGACTTGATGAAATTAACGTCTAAATGACCCCTCACTTGCTCTAGTGTTCTTGGGAGGTGGTGATCTTTGGTGTATTTAAATACTCCGAAATTACCATCTCTTTTAAGGGTCTGAGCAGGTGGTGGAGCGGGTTAAGGCGTACCTGTTATGCCAGTTCCTGGAAGGCTTCTGTGCTGGCTAGGGTTCGAGTCTCCTGGTGGGAAAGTGTTCTAAAGTTGTATACTTCACTCTCGTGTTTAGAAGAGTTGTGCCTTAAGCATAGACACTGTGTCTTCCCATATTAACAGGGACTTGATGAAATTAACGTCTAAATGACCCCTCACTTGCTCTAGTGCTCTTGGGAAGTGGTGATCTTTGGTGTATTTAAATACTCCGAAATTACCATCTCTTTTAAGGGTCTGAGCAGGTGGTGGAGCGGGTTAAGGCGTACCTGTTATGCCAGTTGCTGGAAGGCTTCTGTGCTGGCTAGGGTTCGAGTCTCCTGGTGGGAAAGTGTTCTAAAGTTGTATACTTCACTCTCGTGTTTAGAAGAGTTGTGCCTTAAGCATAGACACTGTGTCTTCCCATATTAACAGGGACTTGATGAAATTAACGTCTAAATGACCCCTCACTTGCTCTCGTGCTCTTGGGAGGTGGTGATCTTAGGTGTATTTAAATACTCCGAAATTACCATCTCTTTTAAGGGTCTGAGCAGGTGGTGGAGCGGGTTAAGACGTACCTGTTATGCCAGTTGCTGGAAGGCTTCTTTGCTGGCTAGGGTTCGAGTCTCCTGGTGGGAAAGTGTTCTAAAGTTGTATACTTCACTCTCGTGTTTAGAAGAGTTGTGCCTTAAGCATAGACACTGTGTCGTCCCATATTAACAGGGACTTGATGAAATTAACGTCTAAATGACCCCTCACTTGCTCTAGTGCTCTTGGGAGGTGTTGATCTTTGGTGTATTTAAATACTCCGAAATTACCATCTCTTTTAAGGGTCTGAGCAGGTGGTGGAGCGGGTTAAGGCGTACCTGTTATGCCAGTTGCTGGAACGCTTCTGTGCTGGCTAGGGTTCGAGTCTCCTGGTGGGAAAGAGTTCTAAAGTTGTATACTTCACTCTCGTGTTTAAAAGAGTTGTGCCTTAAGCATAGACACTGTGTCTTCCCATATTAACAGGGACTTGATGAAATTAACGTCTAAATGACCCCTCACTTGCTCTAGTGCTCTTGGGAGGTGGTGATCTTTGATGTATTTAAATACTCCGAAATTACCATCTCTTTTAAGGGTCTGAGCAGGTGGTGGAGCGGGTTAAGGCGTACCTGTTATGCCAGTTGCTGGAAGGCTTCTGTGTTGGCTAGGGTTCGAGTCTCCTGGTGGGAAAGTGTTCTAAAGTTGTATACTTCACTCTCGTGTTTAGAAGAGTTGTGCCTTAAGCATAGACACTGTGTCTTCCCATATTAACAGGGACTTGATGAAATTAACGTCTAAATGACCCCTCACTTGCTCTAGTGCTCTTGGGAGGTGGTGATCTTTGGTGTATTTAAATACTCCGAAATTACCATCTCTTTTAAGGGTCTGAGCAGGTGGTGGAGCGGGTTAAGGCGTACCTGTTATGCCAGTTGCTGGAAGGCTTCTGTGCTGGCTAGGGTTCGAGTCTCCTGGTGGGAAAGTGTTCTAAAGTTGTATACTTCACTCTCGTGTTTAGAAGAGTTGTGCCTTAAGCATAGACACTGTGTCTTCCAATATTAACAGGGACTTGATGAAATTAATGTCTAAATGACCCCTCACTTGCTCTAGTGCTCTTGGGAGGTGGTGATCTTTGGTGTATTTAAATACTCCGAAATTACCATCTCTTTTAAGGGTCTGAGCAGGTGGTGGAGCTGGTTAAGGCGTACCTGTTATGCCAGTTGCTGGAAGGCTTCTGTGCTGGCTAGGGTTCGAGTCTCCTGGTGGGAAAGTGTTCTAAAGTTGTATACTTCACTCTCGTGTTTAGAAGAGTTGTGCCTTAAGCATAGACACTGTGTCTTCCTGTATTAACAGGGACTTGATGAAATTAACGTCTAAATGACCCCTCACTTGCTCTAGTGCTCTTGGGAGGTGGTGTTCTTGGGATATTTAAATACTCCGAAATTACCATCTCTTTTAAGGGTCTGAGCAGGTGGTGGAGCGGGTTAAGGCGTACCTGTTATGCCAGTTGCTGGAAGGCTTCTGTGCTGGCTAGGGTTCGAGTCTCCTGGTGGGAAAGTGTTCTAAAGTTGTATACTTCACTCTCGTGTTTAGAAGAGTTGTGCCTTAAGCATAGACACTGTGTCTTCTTATATTAACAGGGACTTGATGAAATTAACGTCTAAATGACCCCTCACTTGCTCTAGTGCTCTTGGGAGGTGGTGATCATTGGTGTATTTAAATACTCCGAAATTACCATCTCTTTTAAGGGTCTGAGCAGGTGGTGGAGCGGGTTAAGGCGTACCTGTTATGCCAGTTGCTGGAAGGCTTCTGTGCTGGCTAGGGTTCGAGTCTCCTGGTGGGAAAGTGTTCTAAAGTTGTATACTTCACTCTCGTGTTTAGAAGAGTTGTGCCTTAAGCATAGACACTGTGTCTTCCCATATTAACAGGGACTTGATGAAATTAACGTCTAAATGACCCCTCACTTCCTCTAGTGCTCTTGGGAAGTGGTGATCTTTGGTGTATTTAAATACTCCGAAATTACCATCTCTTTTAAGGGTCTGAGCAGGTGGTGGAGCGGGTTAAGGCGTACCTGTTATGCCAGTTGCTGGAAGGCTTCTGTGCTGGCTAGGGTTCGAGTCTCCTGGTGGGAAAGTGTTCTAAAGTTGTATACTTCACTCTCGTGTTTAGAAGAGTTGTGCCTTAAGCATAGACACTGTGTCTTCCCATATTAACAGGGACTTGATGAAATTAATGTCTAAATGACCCCTCACTTGCTCTCGTGCTCTTGGGAGGTGGTGATCTTAGGTGTATTTAAATACTCCGAAATTACCATCTCTTTTAAGGGTCTGAGCAGGTGGTGGAGCGGGTTAAGACGTACCTGTTATGCCAGTTGCTGGAAGGCTTCTTTGCTGGCTAGGGTTCGAGTCTCCTGGTGGGAAAGTGTTCTAAAGTTGTATACTTCACTCTCGTGTTTAGAAGAGTTGTGCCTTAAGCATAGACACTGTGTCTTCCCATATTAACAGAGACTTGATGAAATTAACGTCTAAATGACCCCTCACTTGCTCTAGTGCTCTTGGGAGGTGGTGATCTTTGGTGTATTTAAATACTCCGAAATTACCATCTCTTTTAAGGGTCTGAGCAGGTGGTGGAGCGGGTTAAGGTGTACCTGTTATGCCAGTTGCTAGAAGGCTTCTGTGCTGGCTAGGGTTCGAGTCTCCTGGTGGGAAAGTGTTCTAAAGTTGTATACTTCACTCTCGTGTTTAGAAGAGTTGTGCCTTAAGCATAGACACTGTGTCTTCCCATATTAACAGGGACTTGATGAAATTAACGTCTAAATGACCCCTCACTTGCTCTAGTGCTCTTGGGAAGTGGTGATCTTTGGTGTATTTAAATACTCCGAAATTACCATCTCTTTTAAGGGTCTGAGCAGGTGGTGGAGCGGGTTAAGGCGTACCTGTTATGCCAGTTGCTGGAAGGCTTCTGTGCTGGCTAGGGTTCGAGTCTCCTGGTGGGAAAGTGTTCTAAAGTTGTATACTTCACTCTCGTGTTTAGAAGAGTTGTGCCTTAAGCATAGACACTGTGTCTTCCCATATTAACAGGGACTTGATGAAATTAACGTCTAAATGACCCCTCACTTGCTCTCGTGCTCTTGGGAGGTGGTGATCTTAGGTGTATTTAAATACTCCGAAATTACCATCTCTTTTAAGGGTCTGAGCAGGTGGTGGAGCGGGTTAAGGCGTACCTGTTATGCCAGTTGCTGGAAGGCTTCTGTGCTGACTAGGGTTCGAGTCTCCTGGTGGGAAAGTGTTCTAAAGTTGTATACTTCACTCTCGTGTTTAGAAGAGTTGTGCCTTAAGCATAGACACTGTGTCTTCCCATATTAACAGGGACTTGATGAAATTAACGTCTAAATGACCCCTCACTTGCTCTAGTGTTCTTGGGAGGTGGTGATCTTTGGTGTATTTAAATACTCCGAAATTACCATCTCTTTTAAGGGTCTGAGCAGGTGGTGGAGCGGGTTAAGGCGTACCTGTTATGCCAGTTGCTGGAAGGCTTCTGTGCTGGCTAGGGTTCGAGTCTCCTGGTGGGAAAGTGTTCTAAAGTTGTATACTTCACTCTCGTGTTTAGAAGAGTTGTGCCTTAAGCATAGACACTGTGTCTTCCCATATTAACAGGGACTTGATGAAATTAACGTCTAAATGACCCCTCACTTGCTCTAGTGCTCTTGGGAAGTGGTGATCTTTGGTGTATTTAAATACTCCGAAATTACCATCTCTTTTAAGGGTCTGAGCAGGTGGTGGAGCGGGTTAAGGCGTACCTGTTATGCCAGTTGCTGGAAGGCTTCTGTGCTGGCTAGGGTTCGAGTCTCCTGGTGGGAAAGTGTTCTAAAGTTGTATACTTCACTCTCGTGTTTAGAAGAGTTGTGCCTTAAGCATAGACACTGTGTCTTCCCATATTAACAGGGACTTGATGAAATTAACGTCTAAATGACCCCTCACTTGCTCTCGTGCTCTTGAGAGGTGGTGATCTTAGGTGTATTTAAATACTCCGAAATTACCATCTCTTTTAAGGGTCTGAGCAGGTGGTGGAGCGGGTTAAGACGTACCTGTTATGCCAGTTGCTGGAAGGCTTCTTTGCTGGCTAGGGTTCGAGTCTCCTGGTGGGAAAGTGTTCTAAAGTTGTATACTTCACTCTCGTGTATAGAAGAGTTGTGCCTTAAGCATAGACACTGTGTTTTCCCATATTAACAGAGACTTGATGAAATTAACGTCTAAATGACCCCTCACTTGCTCTAGTGCTCTTGGGAGGTGGTGATCTTTGGTGTATTTAAATACTCCGAAATTACCATCTCTTATAAGGGTCTGAGCAGGTGGTGGAGCGGGTTAAGGTGTACCTGTTATGCCAGTTGCTAGAAGGCTTCTGTGCTGGCTAGGGTTCGAGTCTCCTGGTGGGAAAGTGTTCTAAAGTTGTATAATTCACTCTCGTGTTTAGAAGAGTTGTGACTTAAGCATAGACACTGTGTCTTCCCATATTAACAGGGACTTGATGAAATTAACGTCTAAATGACCCCTCACTTGCTCTAGTGCTCTTGGGAGGTGGTGATCTTTGGTGTATTTAAATACTCCGAAATTACCATCTCTTTTAAGGGTCTGAGCAGGTGGTGGAGCGGGTTAAGGCGTACCTGTTATGCCAGTTGCTGGAAGGCTTCTGTGCTGGCTAGGGTTCGAGTCTCCTGGTGGGAAAGTGTTCTAAAGTTGTATACTTCACTCTCGTGTTTAGAAGAGTTGTGCCTTAAGCATAGACACTGTGTCTTCCCATATTAACAGGGACTTGATGAAATTAACGTCTAAATGACCCCTCACTTGCTCTAGTGCTCTTGGGAAGTGGTGATCTTTGGTGTATTTAAATACTCCGAAATTACCATCTCTTTTAAGGGTCTGAGCAGGTGGTGGAGCGGGTTAAGGCGTACCTGTTATGCCAGTTGCTGGAAGGCTTCTGTGCTGGCTAGGGTTCGAGTCTCCTGGTGGGAAAGTGTTCTAAAGTTGTATACTTCACTCTCGTGTTTAGAAGAGTTGTGCCTTAAGCATAGACACTGTGTCTTCCCATATTAACAGGGACTTGATGAAATTAACGTCTAAATGACCCCTCACTTGCTCTCGTGCTCTTGGGAGGTGGTGATCTTAGGTGTATTTAAATACTCCGAAATTACCATCTCTTTTAAGGGTCTGAGCAGGTGGTGGAGCGGGTTAAGACGTACCTGTTATGCCAGTTGCTGGAAGGCTTCTTTGCTGGCTAGGGTTCGAGTCTCCTGGTGGGAAAATGTTCTAAAGTTGTATACTTCACTCTCGTGTTTAGAAGAGTTGTGCCTTAAGCATAGACACTGTGTCTTCCCATATTAACAGGGACTTGATGAAATTAACGTCTAAATGACCCCTCACTTGCTCTAGTGCTCTTGGGAGGTGTTGATCTTTGGTGTATTTAAATACTCCGAAATTACCATCTCTTTTAAGGGTCTGAGCAGGTGGTGGAGCGGGTTAAGGCGTACCTGTTATGCCAGTTGCTGGAACGCTTCGGTGCTGGCTAGGGTTCGAGTCTCCTGGTGGGAAAGAGTTCTAAAGTTGTATACTTCACTCTCGTGTTTAAAAGAGTTGTGCCTTAAGCATAGACACTGTGTCTTCCCATATTAACAGGGACTTGATGAAATTAACGTCTAAATGACCCCTCACTTGCTCTAGTGCTCTTGGGAGGTGGTGATCTTTGATGTATTTAAATACTCCGAAATTACCATCTCTTTTAAGGGTCTGAGCAGGTGGTGGAGCGGGTTAAGGCGTACCTGTTATGCCAGTTGCTGGAAGGCTTCTGTGTTGGCTAGGGTTCGAGTCTCCTGGTGGGAAAGTGTTCTAAAGTTGTATACTTCACTCTCGTGTTTAGAAGAGTTGTGCCTTAAGCATAGACACTGTGTCTTCCCATATTAACAGGGACTTGATGAAATTAACGTCTAAATGACCCCTCACTTGCTCTAGTGCTCTTGGGAGGTGGTGATCTTTGGTGTATTTAAATACTCCGAAATTACCATCTCTTTTAAGGGTCTGAGCAGGTGGTGGAGCGGGTTAAGGCGTACCTGTTATGCCAGTTGCTGGAAGGCTTCTGTGCTGGCTAGGGTTCGAGTCTCCTGGTGGGAAAGTGTTCTAAAGTTGTATACTTCACTCTCGTGTTTAGAAGAGTTGTGCCTTAAGCATAGACACTGTGTCTTCCCATATTAACAGGGACTTGATGAAATTAACGTCTAAATGACCCCTCACTTGCTCTAGTGCTCTTGGGAGGTGGTGATCTTTGGTGTATTTAAATACTCCGAAATTACCATCTCTTTTAAGGGTCTGAGCAGGTGGTGGAGCGGGTTAAGGCGTACCTGTTATGCCAGTTGCTGGAAGGCTTCTGTGCTGGCTAGGGTTCGAGTCTCCTGGTGGGAAAGTGTTCTAAAGTTGTATACTTCACTCTCGTGTTTAGAAGAGTTGTGCCTTAAGCATAGACACTGTGTCTTCCCATATTAACAGGGACTTGATGAAATTAACGTCTAAATGACCCCTCACTTGCTCTAGTGTTCTTGGGAGGTGGTGATCTTTGGTGTATTTAAATACTCCGAAATTACCATCTCTTTTAAGGGTCTGAGCAGGAGGTGGAGCGGGTTAAGGCGTACCTGTTATGCCAGTTGCTGGAAGGCTTCTGTGCTGGCTAGGGTTCGAGTCTCCTGGTGGGAAAGTGTTCTAAAGTTGTATACTTCACTCTCGTGTTTAGAAGAGTTGTGCCTTAAGCATAGACACTGTGTCTTCCCATATTAACAGGGACTTGATGAAATTAACGTCTAAATGACCCCTCACTTGCTCTAGTGCTCTTGGGAAGTGGTGATCTTTGGTGTATTTAAATACTCCGAAATTACCATCTCTTTTAAGGGTCTGAGCAGGTGGTGGAGCGGGTTAAGGCGTACCTGTTATGCCAGTTGCTGGAAGGCTTCTGTGCTGGCTAGGGTTCGAGTCTCCTGGTGGGAAAGTGTTCTAAAGTTGTATACTTCACTCTCGTGTTTAGAAGAGTTGTGCCTTAAGCATAGACACTGTGTCTTCCCATATTAACAGGGACTTGATGAAATTAACGTCTAAATGACCCCTCACTTGCTCTCGTGCTCTTGGGAGGTGGTGATCTTAGGTGTATTTAAATACTCCGAAATTACCATCTCTTTTAAGGGTCTGAGCAGGTGGTGGAGCGGGTTAAGACGTACCTGTTATGCCAGTTGCTGGAAGGCTTCTTTGCTGGCTAGGGTTCGAGTCTCCTGGTGGGAAAGTGTTCTAAAGTTGTATACTTCACTCTCGTGTTTAGAAGAGTTGTGCCTTAAGCATAGACACTGTGTCTTCCCATATTAACAGAGACTTGATGAAATTAACGTCTAAATGACCCCTCACTTGCTCTAGTGCTCTTGGGAGGTGGTGATCTTTGGTGTATTTAAATACTCCGAAATTACCATCTCTTATAAGGGTCTGAGCAGGTGGTGGAGCGGGTTAAGGTGTACCTGTTATGCCAGTTGCTAGAAGGCTTCTGTGCTGGCTAGGGTTCGAGTCTCCTGGTGGGAAAGTGTTCTAAAGTTGTATACTTCACTCTCGTGTTTAGAAGAGTTGTGACTTAAGCATAGACACTGTGTCTTCCCATATTAACAGGGACTTGATGAAATTAACGTCTAAATGACCCCTCACTTGCTCTAGTGCTCTTGGGAGGTGGTGATCTTTGGTGTATTTAAATACTCCGAAATTACCATCTCTTTTAAGGGTCTGAGCAGGTGGTGGAGCGGGTTAAGGCGTACCTGTTATGCCAGTTGCTGGAAGGCTTCTGTGCTGGCTAGGGTTCGAGTCTCCTGGTGGGAAAGTGTTCTAAAGTTGTATACTTCACTCTCGTGTTTAGAAGAGTTGTGCCTTAAGCATAGACACTGTGTCTTCCCATATTAACAGGGACTTGATGAAATTAACGTCTAAATGACCCCTCACTTGCTCTAGTGCTCTTGGGAGGTGGTGATCTTTGGTGTATTTAAATACTCCGAAATTACCATCTCTTTTAAGGGTCTGAGCAGGTGGTGGAGCGGGTTAAGGCGTACCTGTTATGCCAGTTGCTGGAAGGCTTCTGTGCTGGCTAGGGTTCGAGTCTCCTGGTGGGAAAGTGTTCTAAAGTTGTATACTTCACTCTCGTGTTTAGAAGAGTTGTGCCTTAAGCATAGACACTGTGTCTTCCCATATTAACAGGGACTTGATGAAATTAACGTCTAAATGACCCCTCACTTGCTCTCGTGCTCTTGGGAGGTGGTGATCTTAGGTGTATTTAAATACTCCGAAATTACCATCTCTTTTAAGGGTCTGAGCAGGTGGTGGAGCGGGTTAAGACGTACCTGTTATGCCAGTTGCTGGAAGGCTTCTTTGCTGGCTAGGGTTCGAGTCTCCTGGTGGGAAAGTGTTCTAAAGTTGTATACTTCACTCTCGTGTTTAGAAGAGTTGTGCCTTAAGCATAGACACTGTGTCTTCCCATATTAACAGAGACTTGATGAAATTAACGTCTAAATGACCCCTCACTTGCTCTAGTGCTCTTGGGAGGTGGTGATCTTTGGTGTATTTAAATACTCCGAAATTACCATCTCTTATAAGGGTCTGAGCAGGTGGTGGAGCGGGTTAAGGTGTACCTGTTATGCCAGTTGCTAGAAGGCTTCTGTGCTGGCTAGGGTTCGAGTCTCCTGGTGGGAAAGTGTTCTAAAGTTGTATACTTCACTCTCGTGTTTAGAAGAGTTGTGACTTAAGCATAGACACTGTGTCTTCCCATATTAACAGGGACTTGATGAAATTAACGTCTAAATGACCCCTCACTTGCTCTAGTGCTCTTGGGAGGTGGTGATCTTTGGTGTATTTAAATACTCCGAAATTACCATCTCTTTTAAGGGTCTGAGCAGGTGGTGGAGCGGGTTAAGGCGTACCTGTTATGCCAGTTGCTGGAAGGCTTCTGTGCTGGCTAGGGTTCGAGTCTCCTGGTGGGAAAGTGTTCTAAAGTTGTATACTTCACTCTCGTGTTTAGAAGAGTTGTGCCTTAAGCATAGACACTGTGTCTTCCCATATTAACAGGGACTTGATGAAATTAACGTCTAAATGACCCCTCACTTGCTCTAGTGCTCTTGGGAGGTGGTGATCTTTGGTGTATTTAAATACTCCGAAATTACCATCTCTTTTAAGGGTCTGAGCAGGTGGTGGAGCGGGTTAAGGCGTACCTGTTATGCCAGTTGCTGGAAGGCTTCTGTGCTGGCTAGGGTTCGAGTCTCCTGGTGGGAAAGTGTTCTAAAGTTGTATACTTCACTCTCGTGTTTAGAAGAGTTGTGCCTTAAGCATAGACACTGTGTCTTCCCATATTAACAGGGACTTGATGAAATTAACGTCTAAATGACCCCTCACTTGCTCTAGTGTTCTTGGGAGGTGGTGATCTTTGGTGTATTTAAATACTCCGAAATTACCATCTCTTTTAAGGGTCTGAGCAGGTGGTGGAGCGGGTTAAGGCGTACCTGTTATGCCAGTTGCTGGAAGGCTTCTGTGCTGGCTAGGGTTCGAGTCTCCTGGTGGGAAAGTGTTCTAAAGTTGTATACTTCACTCTTGTGTTTAGAAGAGTTGTGCCTTAAGCATAGACACTGTGTCTTCCCATATTAACAGGGACTTGATGAAATTAACGTCTAAATGACCCCTCACTTGCTCTAGTGCTCTTGGGAAGTGGTGATCTTTGGTGTATTTAAATACTCCGAAATTACCATCTCTTTTAAGGGTCTGAGCAGGTGGTGGAGCGGGTTAAGGCGTACCTGTTATGCCAGTTGCTGGAAGGCTTCTGTGCTGACTAGGGTTCGAGTCTCCTGGTGGGAAAGTGTTCTAAAGTTGTATACTTCACTCTCGTGTTTAGAAGAGTTGTGCCTTAAGCATAGACACTGTGTCTTCCCATATTAACAGGGACTTGATGAAATTAACGTCTAAATGACCCCTCACTTGCTCTAGTGTTCTTGGGAGGTGGTGATCTTTGGTGTATTTAAATACTCCGAAATTACCATCTCTTTTAAGGGTCTGAGCAGGTGGTGGAGCGGGTTAAGGCGTACCTGTTATGCCAGTTGCTGGAAGGCTTCTGTGCTGGCTAGGGTTCGAGTCTCCTGGTGGGAAAGTGTTCTAAAGTTGTATACTTCACTCTCGTGTTTAGAAGAGTTGTGCCTTAAGCATAGACACTGTGTCTTCCCATATTAACAGGGACTTGATGAAATTAACGTCTAAATGACCCCTCACTTGCTCTAGTGCTCTTGGGAAGTGGTGATCTTTGGTGTATTTAAATACTCCGAAATTACCATCTCTTTTAAGGGTCTGAGCAGGTGGTGGAGCGGGTTAAGGCGTACCTGTTATGCCAGTTGCTGGAAGGCTTCTGTGCTGGCTAGGGTTCGAGTCTCCTGGTGGGAAAGTTTTCTAAAGTTGTATACTTCACTCTCGTGTTTAGAAGAGTTGTGCCTTAAGCATAGACACTGTGTCTTCCCATATTAACAGGGACTTGATGAAATTAACGTCTAAATGACCCCTCACTTGCTCTAGTGCTCTTGGGAGGTGGTGATCTTTGGTGTATTTAAATACTCCAAAATTACCATCTCTTTTAAGGGTCTGAGCAGGTGGTGGAGCGGGTTAAGGCGTACCTGTTATGCCAGTTGCTGGAAGGCTTCTGTGCTGGCTAGGGTTCGAGTCTCCTGGTGGGAAAGTGTTCTAAAGTTGTATACTTCACTCTCGTGTTTAGAAGAGTTGTGCCTTAAGCATAGACACTGTGTCTTCCCATATTAACAGGGACTTGATGAAATTAACGTCTAAATGACCCCTCACTTGCTCTAGTGTTCTTGGGAGGTGGTGATCTTTGGTGTATTTAAATACTCCGAAATTACCATCTCTTTTAAGGGTCTGAGCAGGTGGTGGAGCGGGTTAAGGCGTACCTGTTATGCCAGTTGCTGGAAGGCTTCTGTGCTGGCTAGGGTTCGAGTCTCCTGGTGGGAAAGTGTTCTAAAGTTGTATACTTCACTCTCGTGTTTAGAAGAGTTGTGCCTTAAGCATAGACACTGTGTCTTCCCATATTAACAGGGACTTGATGAAATTAACGTCTAAATGACCCCTCACTTGCTCTAGTGCTCTTGGGAAGTGGTGATCTTTGGTGTATTTAAATACTCCGAAATTACCATCTCTTTTAAGGGTCTGAGCAGGTGGTGGAGCGGGTTAAGGCGTACCTGTTATGCCAGTTGCTGGAAGGCTTCTGTGCTGGCTAGGGTTCGAGTCTCCTGGTGGGAAAGTTTTCTAAAGTTGTATACTTCACTCTCGTGTTTAGAAGAGTTGTGCCTTAAGCATAGACACTGTGTCTTCCCATATTAACAGGGACTTGATGAAATTAACGTCTAAATGACCCCTCACTTGCTCTAGTGCTCTTGGGAGGTGGTGATCTTTGGTGTATTTAAATACTCCAAAATTACCATCTCTTTTAAGGGTCTGAGCAGGTGGTGGAGCGGGTTAAGGCGTACCTGTTATGCCAGTTGCTGGAAGGCTTCTGTGCTGGCTAGGGTTCGAGTCTCCTGGTGGGAAAGTGTTCTAAAGTTGTATACTTCACTCTCGTGTTTAGAAGAGTTGTGCCTTAAGCATAGACACTGTGTCTTCCCATATTAACCCTTAAAGTGCGCATCACTTCATATGAAGTGTAAATCGTTTTACCAGTCAACTGCGCTTCACTTCATATGAAGTGTATGGGTACCGCGCACGATTTGAATGGCCTGCGGTGTAGCTGGGGGTCCCATACGCTGCCCAGGGGCTCTAGTAAACAGCGGTCATTTTGAAAAAAAATCCAGCTCACGCTCCGATGGCATGGGAGGCCTCAGTTTAGCGAGAGTCACCATGGCGAGCGCACGGTCAAACGCCTCACGAGCACGCATCACTCAGTCCCTCACCCCAGAGCAAATAGCCCACGAATTATTCTCTGAAGGTGAAGAAAGTGTGTTTGACGATTCAGACAACGATGAGGATTATACACAGTTGTCGGGAGATAGTAGCAGCAGCAGTGAAAGTGAGAATGACCGCCATGCCATGGCGAGGCCTATACGCTCTCCCATGCCTCCTCGCCCATTTTCTACCCCAATTCTACCACGACCTCACAGTTCCTGTGGATATTTTCTGTTTGAGGTTGACGAGTCAGAGGGAGGTGACTCCTTTTCTGGGTTTAGTGACTCAGATCAAAGTTTTATTGAGCCTGTGGCTGGTACCAGTGGTGTAACTGGGCGAGAAATTGTCGCGTCAGCAGCATCTCGCCCAGCCAAGCGCCACCGCATGGCACCAAGACCCTCGTGTTCACGTGCACCCACCTCACGTGCACGTAGCCGCCGTGCTTCTCGCAGACGGTATTCAGCTCCTGGTCGCCGGTATGCATCGCTTCCTCGCCATCTTTCCTCTGCATCTCGCAGGACGCCTGGTGTACTTGAGTGGAGTGATGGTGACGATTTTATTCCTAATATTCCTCACTTTGACGATAAAGATGTAGGGATTACAAACCTTTTCCCTAATCAAGGTGAGGACATGGCTGAGATGGAATATTTTACAGCATTCTATGATGAACCACTCATGGAATACATTGTACACCAAACGAACCTGCATGCTGCTTACCTGATTGAGAGGGAAATCACAGAATTTTCACGACTGCAGCGTTGGAAAAATACCACAGTGGCGGAAATGTATGTGTTTTTGGCACTCTGTTTGTTGATGAAGCACTGTCACAAACATGCAATAAATGACTATTGGAGCAAGGACAAGACAATACCAACACCTTTATTCGGGAAATATATGTCACGAGACAGGTTTCAGATACTCCTCAGGTGTCTACATTTTGGAAGTGTTCAGGACCGAACACCTGATGATAGACTGTGGCGAGTGAGGCACTACATGAACGATGTTATTGGAAAATTCAGAGATTTTTACGTACCAGCACAGAAGCTGGTGGTTGATGAATCTCTCATACTTTTCAAGGGACGTGTTCCATTCAAACAGTACATTCCCTCAAAACGAAACCGATTTGGCCTGAAATTTTTTGTTCTTTGTGATTGTGAGACAGGATACGTGTTACACATGATTCTGTACTCGGCTAGTGATGTAGACATTCCCGGTAACGACGAACATGGATTCTCGGGGAGTGTAGTGAAGACCATCATGGCTCCGTGGATGAACAAGGGACACATTTTATACACAGATAATTACTATACAAGTCCCTTGCTAGCTCGGTTCTTGCTAGAAAATAGAACCGGATTGGTTGGTACAGTAAAGCCACAACGAAGGGAAATGCCTGTGTTTGACAACGACATTGCAGTTGGTGAGTGTCAGAGAAGGAAAAGTGATAACATTCTGTCAGTTCGGTGGAAAGACAAAAGAGAGGTGAACTTGTTGACAACAATTCATGATGGAACAATGGTGAACAGTGGGAAAGTGAGCCATAAAACAAACGCACCACTATATAAGCCAGACTGTGTTTTAGACTATAATATCAACATGCGGTTGATTGATAAATCAGACATGATGATTGGCACTGCAGAGTGTGTGCGGAAGACATGTAGGTGGACGAAAAAAGTGTTCTTCCATCTTGTGGACATGAGCATGCTGAACTGTTTCAACATGTACCTTGTGAGAACTGGACGTAAGCCCACTTTCCGTGACTTTGTATTTGATGCTGCAATACAGTTATTAGGAAAGTTTGCAAAAGATGTCCCAGGTATTCAGCGGCCCATCATAAACCCACTGTTGCAGCATGCTGGTACTCCACGCCTCGCTCACACTGAAGGCTTCCTAGCACACAAACTTAAGTATTTGCCACCTGGTGTGAAGCGTGCAATAGCCCAACGTGATTGCTTGGTGTGTAAAACAACGACACGTAGAGACAAGAAACGGAAGCTTGTGCAAACATGGTGTGAAACGTGTGGTATCCCATTATGTGCTGTCGACTGCTTCAATGACTACCACAGTCTAGAAATCTTCTAAGTGTGCTTCAAAGTGTGTATAGCGTGTGCGAGTGTGTAAATATGTAAACATATAAGCAGAACATATAATATAATAGACTGTAATGACATATTATATTGCCGTAATTGAAAACATTTGTGTGCGCCTGTGTATACTCAAATATGCAACAATTATTGATACAAAATATGTTCAAACAGTATTTGAAACACAATTAGTGAAAAAAATTAGATAAAATGCGCTTAGACATTGTAAATAAATAGCGCGAAAATATATTTGTGGCAACTCTGGCTGTTTGAGGACCGCGCGGAACATCTCCCGGGCGTGTACTGCATGAGCGACCATGCAGATTGTGACGTCATCGCAGAGCTTCTCGGCTCTATTGCAACAAAAGTAAGTACAATAGAATTTTTTTTTTATTTTTCCCGTGATCAGTGAACAGAACTTAACAGATTAGCAAAAAAAAAAAAATTTTTTTTTTTTCAAAATGACATGCGCCTGTGTGGATAGCAGGATATTAGACCCCGAGCATGTTAAGGGTTAACAGGGACTTGATGAAATTAACGTCTAAATGACCCCTCACTTGCTCTAGTGTTCTTGGGAGGTGGTGATCTTTGGTGTATTTAAATACTCCGAAATTACCATCTCTTTTAAGGGTCTGAGCAGGTGGTGGAGCGGGTTAAGGCGTACCTGTTATGCCAGTTCCTGGAAGGCTTCTGTGCTGGCTAGGGTTCGAGTCTCCTGGTGGGAAAGTGTTCTAAAGTTGTATACTTCACTCTCGTGTTTAGAAGAGTTGTGCCTTAAGCATAGACACTGTGTCTTCCCATATTAACAGGGACTTGATGAAATTAACGTCTAAATGACCCCTCACTTGCTCTAGTGCTCTTGGGAAGTGGTGATCTTTGGTGTATTTAAATACTCCGAAATTACCATCTCTTTTAAGGGTCTGAGCAGGTGGTGGAGCGGGTTAAGGCGTACCTGTTATGCCAGTTGCTGGAAGGCTTCTGTGCTGGCTAGGGTTCGAGTCTCCTGGTGGGAAAGTGTTCTAAAGTTGTATACTTCACTCTCGTGTTTAGAAGAGTTGTGCCTTAAGCATAGACACTGTGTCTTCCCATATTAACAGGGACTTGATGAAATTAACGTCTAAATGACCCCTCACTTGCTCTCGTGCTCTTGGGAGGTGGTGATCTTAGGTGTATTTAAATACTCCGAAATTACCATCTCTTTTAAGGGTCTGAGCAGGTGGTGGAGCGGGTTAAGACGTACCTGTTATGCCAGTTGCTGGAAGGCTTCTTTGCTGGCTAGGGTTCGAGTCTCCTGGTGGGAAAGTGTTCTAAAGTTGTATACTTCACTCTCGTGTTTAGAAGAGTTGTGCCTTAAGCATAGACACTGTGTCGTCCCATATTAACAGGGACTTGATGAAATTAACGTCTAAATGACCCCTCACTTGCTCTAGTGCTCTTGGGAGGTGTTGATCTTTGGTGTATTTAAATACTCCGAAATTACCATCTCTTTTAAGGGTCTGAGCAGGTGGTGGAGCGGGTTAAGGCGTACCTGTTATGCCAGTTGCTGGAACGCTTCTGTGCTGGCTAGGGTTCGAGTCTCCTGGTGGGAAAGAGTTCTAAAGTTGTATACTTCACTCTCGTGTTTAAAAGAGTTGTGCCTTAAGCATAGACACTGTGTCTTCCCATATTAACAGGGACTTGATGAAATTAACGTCTAAATGACCCCTCACTTGCTCTAGTGCTCTTGGGAGGTGGTGATCTTTGATGTATTTAAATACTCCGAAATTACCATCTCTTTTAAGGGTCTGAGCAGGTGGTGGAGCGGGTTAAGGCGTACCTGTTATGCCAGTTGCTGGAAGGCTTCTGTGTTGGCTAGGGTTCGAGTCTCCTGGTGGGAAAGTGTTCTAAAGTTGTATACTTCACTCTCGTGTTTAGAAGAGTTGTGCCTTAAGCATAGACACTGTGTCTTCCCATATTAACAGGGACTTGATGAAATTAACGTCTAAATGACCCCTCACTTGCTCTAGTGCTCTTGGGAGGTGGTGATCTTTGGTGTATTTAAATACTCCGAAATTACCATCTCATTTAAGGGTCTGAGCAGGTGGTGGAGCGGGTTAAGGCGTACCTGTTATGCCAGTTGCTGGAAGGCTTCTGTGCTGGCTAGGGTTCGAGTCTCCTGGTGGGAAAGTGTTCTAAAGTTGTATACTTCACTCTCGTGTTTAGAAGAGTTGTGCCTTAAGCATAGACACTGTGTCTTCCCATATTAACAGGGACTTGATGAAATTAACGTCTAAATGACCCCTCACTTGCTCTAGTGCTCTTGGGAGGTGGTGATCTTTGGTGTATTTAAATACTCCGAAATTACCATCTCTTTTAAGGGTCTGAGCAGGTGGTGGAGCTGGTTAAGGCGTACCTGTTATGCCAGTTGCTGGAAGGCTTCTGTGCTGGCTAGGGTTCGAGTCTCCTGGTGGGAAAGTGTTCTAAAGTTGTATACTTCACTCTCGTGTTTAGAAGAGTTGTGCCTTAAGCATAGACACTGTGTCTTCCCGTATTAACAGGGACTTGATGAAATTAACGTCTAAATGACCCCTCACTTGCTCTAGTGCTCTTGGGAGGTGGTGTTCTTGGGATATTTAAATACTCCGAAATTACCATCTCTTTTAAGGGTCTGAGCAGGTGGTGGAGCGGGTTAAGGCGTACCTGTTATGCCAGTTGCTGGAAGGCTTCTGTGCTGGCTAGGGTTCGAGTCTCCTGGTGGGAAAGTGTTCTAAAGTTGTATACTTCACTCTCGTGTTTAGAAGAGTTGTGCCTTAAGCATAGACACTGTGTCTTCCCGTATTAACAGGGACTTGATGAAATTAACGTCTAAATGACCCCTCACTTGCTCTAGTGCTCTTGGGAGGTGGTGTTCTTGGGATATTTAAATACTCCGAAATTACCATCTCTTTTAAGGGTCTGAGCAGGTGGTGGAGCGGGTTAAGGCGTACCTGTTATGCCAGTTGCTGGAAGGCTTCTGTGCTGGCTAGGGTTCGAGTCTCCTGGTGGGAAAGTGTTCTAAAGTTGTATACTTCACTCTCGTGTTTAGAAGAGTTGTGCCTTAAGCATAGACACTGTGTCTTCTTATATTAACAGGGACTTGATGAAATTAACGTCTAAATGACCCCTCACTTGCTCTAGTGCTCTTGGGAGGTGGTGATCTTTGGTGTATTTAAATACTCCGAAATTACCATCTCTTTTAAGGGTCTGAGCAGGTGGTGGAGCGGGTTAAGGCGTACCTGTTATGCCAGTTGCTGGAAGGCTTCTGTGCTGGCTAGGGTTCGAGTCTCCTGGTGGGAAAGTGTTCTAAAGTTGTATACTTCACTCTCGTGTTTAGAAGAGTTGTGCCTTAAGCATAGACACTGTGTCTTCCCATATTAACAGGGACTTGATGAAATTAACGTCTAAATGACCCCTCACTTGCTCTAGTGCTCTTGGGAAGTGGTGATCTTTGGTGTATTTAAATACTCCGAAATTACCATCTCTTTTAAGGGTCTGAGCAGGTGGTGGAGCGGGTTAAGGCGTACCTGTTATGCCAGTTGCTGGAAGGCTTCTGTGCTGGCTAGGGTTCGAGTCTCCTGGTGGGAAAGTGTTCTAAAGTTGTATACTTCACTCTCGTGTTTAGAAGAGTTGTGCCTTAAGCATAGACACTGTGTCTTCCCATATTAACAGGGACTTGATGAAATTAATGTCTAAATGACCCCTCACTTGCTCTCGTGCTCTTGGGAGGTGGTGATCTTAGGTGTATTTAAATACTCCGAAATTACCATCTCTTTTAAGGGTCTGAGCAGGTGGTGGAGCGGGTTAAGACGTACCTGTTATGCCAGTTGCTGGAAGGCTTCTTTGCTGGCTAGGGTTCGAGTCTCCTGGTGGGAAAGTGTTCTAAAGTTGTATACTTCACTCTCGTGTTTAGAAGAGTTGTGCCTTAAGCATAGACACTGTGTCTTCCCATATTAACAGAGACTTGATGAAATTAACGTCTAAATGACCCCTCACTTGCTCTAGTGCTCTTGGGAGGTGGTGATCTTTGGTGTATTTAAATACTCCGAAATTACCATCTCTTTTAAGGGTCTGAGCAGGTGGTGGAGCGGGTTAAGGTGTACCTGTTATGCCAGTTGCTAGAAGGCTTCTGTGCTGGCTAGGGTTCGAGTCTCCTGGTGGGAAAGTGTTCTAAAGTTGTATACTTCACTCTCGTGTTTAGAAGAGTTGTGCCTTAAGCATAGACACTGTGTCTTCCCATATTAACAGGGACTTGATGAAATTAACGTCTAAATGACCCCTCACTTGCTCTAGTGCTCTTGGGAAGTGGTGATCTTTGGTGTATTTAAATACTCCGAAATTACCATCTCTTTTAAGGGTCTGAGCAGGTGGTGGAGCGGGTTAAGGCGTACCTGTTATGCCAGTTGCTGGAAGGCTTCTGTGCTGGCTAGGGTTCGAGTCTCCTGGTGGGAAAGTGTTCTAAAGTTGTATACTTCACTCTCGTGTTTAGAAGAGTTGTGCCTTAAGCATAGACACTGTGTCTTCCCATATTAACAGGGACTTGATGAAATTAACGTCTAAATGACCCCTCACTTGCTCTCGTGCTCTTGGGAGGTGGTGATCTTAGGTGTATTTAAATACTCCGAAATTACCATCTCTTTTAAGGGTCTGAGCAGGTGGTGGAGCGGGTTAAGGCGTACCTGTTATGCCAGTTGCTGGAAGGCTTCTGTGCTGACTAGGGTTCGAGTCTCCTGGTGGGAAAGTGTTCTAAAGTTGTATACTTCACTCTCGTGTTTAGAAGAGTTGTGCCTTAAGCATAGACACTGTGTCTTCCCATATTAACAGGGACTTGATGAAATTAACGTCTAAATGACCCCTCACTTGCTCTAGTGTTCTTGGGAGGTGGTGATCTTTGGTGTATTTAAATACTCCGAAATTACCATCTCTTTTAAGGGTCTGAGCAGGTGGTGGAGCGGGTTAAGGCGTACCTGTTATGCCAGTTGCTGGAAGGCTTCTGTGCTGGCTAGGGTTCGAGTCTCCTGGTGGGAAAGTGTTCTAAAGTTGTATACTTCACTCTCGTGTTTAGAAGAGTTGTGCCTTAAGCATAGACACTGTGTCTTCCCATATTAACAGGGACTTGATGAAATTAACGTCTAAATGACCCCTCACTTGCTCTAGTGCTCTTGGGAAGTGGTGATCTTTGGTGTATTTAAATACTCCGAAATTACCATCTCTTTTAAGGGTCTGAGCAGGTGGTGGAGCGGGTTAAGGCGTACCTGTTATGCCAGTTGCTGGAAGGCTTCTGTGCTGGCTAGGGTTCGAGTCTCCTGGTGGGAAAGTGTTCTAAAGTTGTATACTTCACTCTCGTGTTTAGAAGAGTTGTGCCTTAAGCATAGACACTGTGTCTTCCCATATTAACAGGGACTTGATGAAATTAACGTCTAAATGACCCCTCACTTGCTCTCGTGCTCTTGAGAGGTGGTGATCTTAGGTGTATTTAAATACTCCGAAATTACCATATCTTTTAAGGGTCTGAGCAGGTGGTGGAGCGGGTTAAGACGTACCTGTTATGCCAGTTGCTGGAAGGCTTCTTTGCTGGCTAGGGTTCGAGTCTCCTGGTGGGAAAGTGTTCTAAAGTTGTATACTTCACTCTCGTGTATAGAAGAGTTGTGCCTTAAGCATAGACACTGTGTTTTCCCATATTAACAGAGACTTGATGAAATTAACGTCTAAATGACCCCTCACTTGCTCTAGTGCTCTTGGGAGGTGGTGATCTTTGGTGTATTTAAATACTCCGAAATTACCATCTCTTATAAGGGTCTGAGCAGGTGGTGGAG
Organism: Procambarus clarkii; assembly: GCF_040958095.1. NCBI lineage: Eukaryota > Metazoa > Arthropoda > Malacostraca > Decapoda > Cambaridae > Procambarus > Procambarus clarkii. The sequence continues at coordinate 255,662 of NC_091181.1, read as the reverse complement.
CGGGTTAAGGTGTACCTGTTATGCCAGTTGCTAGAAGGCTTCTGTGCTGGCTAGGGTTCGAGTCTCCTGGTGGGAAAGTGTTCTAAAGTTGTATAATTCACTCTCGTGTTTAGAAGAGTTGTGACTTAAGCATAGACACTGTGTCTTCCCATATTAACAGGGACTTGATGAAATTAACGTCTAAATGACCCCTCACTTGCTCTAGTGCTCTTGGGAGGTGGTGATCTTTGGTGTATTTAAATACTCCGAAATTACCATCTCTTTTAAGGGTCTGAGCAGGTGGTGGAGCGGGTTAAGGCGTACCTGTTATGCCAGTTGCTGGAAGGCTTCTGTGCTGGCTAGGGTTCGAGTCTCCTGGTGGGAAAGTGTTCTAAAGTTGTATACTTCACTCTCATGTTTAGAAGAGTTGTGCCTTAAGCATAGACACTGTGTCTTCCCATATTAACAGGGACTTGATGAAATTAACGTCTAAATGACCCCTCACTTGCTCTAGTGTTCTTGGGAGGTGGTGATCTTTGGTGTATTTAAATACTCCGAAATTACCATCTCTTTTAAGGTTCTGAGCAGGTGGTGGAGCGGGTTAAGGCGTACCTGTTATGCCAGTTGCTGGAAGGCTTCTGTGCTGGCTAGGGTTCGAGTCTCCTGGTGGGAAAGTGTTCTAAAGTTGTATACTTCACTCTCGTGTTTAGAAGAGTTGTGCCTTAAGCATAGACACTGTGTCTTCCCATATTAACAGGGACTTGATGAAATTAACGTCTAAATGACCCCTCACTTGCTCTAGTGCTCTTGGGAAGTGGTGATCTTTGGTGTATTTAAATACTCCGAAATTACCATCTCTTTTAAGGGTCTGAGCAGGTGGTGGAGCGGGTTAAGGCGTACCTGTTATGCCAGTTGCTGGAAGGCTTCTGTGCTGGCTAGGGTTCGAGTCTCCTGGTGGGAAAGTGTTCTAAAGTTGTATACTTCACTCTCGTGTTTAGAAGAGTTTTGCCTTAAGCATAGACACTGTGTCTTCCCATATTAACAGGGACTTGATGAAATTAACGTCTAAATGACCCCTCACTTGCTCTCGTGCTCTTGGGAGGTGGTGATCTTAGGTGTATTTAAATACTCCGAAATTACCATCTCTTTTAAGGGTCTGAGCAGGTGGTGGAGCGGGTTAAGACGTACCTGTTATGCCAGTTGCTGGAAGGCTTCTTTGCTGGCTAGGGTTCGAGTCTCCTGGTGGGAAAATGTTCTAAAGTTGTATACTTCACTCTCGTGTTTAGAAGAGTTGTGCCTTAAGCATAGACACTGTGTCTTCCCATATTAACAGGGACTTGATGAAATTAACGTCTAAATGACCCCTCACTTGCTCTAGTGCTCTTGGGAGGTGTTGATCTTTGGTGTATTTAAATACTCCGAAATTACCATCTCTTTTAAGGGTCTGAGCAGGTGGTGGAGCGGGTTAAGGCGTACCTGTTATGCCAGTTGCTGGAACGCTTCTGTGCTGGCTAGGGTTCGAGTCTCCTGGTGGGAAAGAGTTCTAAAGTTGTATACTTCACTCTCGTGTTTAAAAGAGTTGTGCCTTAAGCATAGACACTGTGTCTTCCCATATTAACAGGGACTTGATGAAATTAACGTCTAAATGACCCCTCACTTGCTCTAGTGCTCTTGGGAGGTGGTGATCTTTGATGTATTTAAATACTCCGAAATTACCATCTCTTTTAAGGGTCTGAGCAGGTGGTGGAGCGGGTTAAGGCGTACCTGTTATGCCAGTTGCTGGAAGGCTTCTGTGTTGGCTAGGGTTCGAGTCTCCTGGTGGGAAAGTGTTCTAAAGTTGTATACTTCACTCTCGTGTTTAGAAGAGTTGTGCCTTAAGCATAGACACTGTGTCTTCCCATATTAACAGGGACTTGATGAAATTAACGTCTAAATGACCCCTCACTTGCTCTAGTGCTCTTGGGAGGTGGTGATATTTGCTGTATTTAAATACTCCAAAATTACCATCTCTTTTAAGGGTCTGAGCAGGTGGTGGAGCGGGTTAAGGCGTACCTGTTATGCCAGTTGCTGGAAGGCTTCTGTGCTGGCTAGGGTTCGAGTCTCCTGGTGGGAAAGTGTTCTAAAGTTGTATACTTCACTCTCGTGTTTAGAAGAGTTGTGCCTTAAGCATAGACACTGTGTCTTCCCATATTAACAGAGACTTGATGAAATTAATGTCTAAATGACCCCTCACTTGCTCTAGTGCTCTTGGGAGGTGGTGATCTTTGGTGTATTTAAATACTCCGAAATTACCATCTCTTTTAAGGGTCTGAGCAGGTGGTGGAGCTGGTTAAGGCGTACCAGTTATGACAGTTGCTGGAAGGCTTCTGTGCTGGCTAGGGTTCGAGTCTCCTGGTGGGAAAGTGTTCTAAAGTTGTATACTTCACTCTCGTGTTTAGAAGAGTTGTGCCTTAAGCATAGACACTGTGTCTTCCCGTATTAACAGGGACTTGATGAAATTAACGTCTAAATGACCCCTCACTTGCTCTAGTGCTCTTGGGAGGTGGTGTTCTTGGGATATTTAAATACTCCGAAATTACCATCTCTTTTAAGGGTCTGAGCAGGTGGTGGAGCGGGTTAAGGCGTACCTGTTATGCCAGTTGCTGGAAGGCTTCTGTGCTGGCTAGGGTTCGAGTCTCCTGGTGGGAAAGTGTTCTAAAGTTGTATACTTCACTCTCGTGTTTAGAAGAGTTGTGCCTTAAGCATAGACACTGTGTCTTCTTATATTAACAGGGACTTGATGAAATTAACGTCTAAATGACCCCTCACTTGCTCTAGTGCTCTTGGGAGGTGGTGATCTTTGGTGTATTTAAATACTCCGAAATTACCATCTCTTTTAAGGGTCTGAGCAGGTGGTGGAGCGGGTTAAGGCGTACCTGTTATGCCAGTTGCTGGAAGGCTTCTGTGCTGGCTAGGGTTCGAGTCTCCTGGTGGGAAAGTGTTCTAAAGTTGTATACTTCACTCTCGTGTTTAGAAGAGTTGTGCCTTAAGCATAGACACTGTGTCTTCCCATATTAACAGGGACTTGATGAAATTAACGTCTAAATGACCCCTCACTTGCTCTAGTGCTCTTGGGAAGTGGTGATCTTTGGTGTATTTAAATACTCCGAAATTACCATCTCTTTTAAGGGTCTGAGCAGGTGGTGGAGCGGGTTAAGGCGTACCTGTTATGCCAGTTGCTGGAAGGCTTCTGTGCTGGCTAGGGTTCGAGTCTCCTGGTGGGAAAGTGTTCTAAAGTTGTATACTTCACTCTCGTGTTTAGAAGAGTTGTGCCTTAAGCATAGACACTGTGTCTTCCCATATTAACAGGGACTTGATGAAATTAATGTCTAAATGACCCCTCACTTGCTCTCGTGCTCTTGGGAGGTGGTGATCTTAGGTGTATTTAAATACCTCGAAATTACCATCTCTTTTAAGGGTCTGAGCAGGTGGTGGAGCGGGTTAAGACGTACCTGTTATGCCAGTTGCTGGAAGGCTTCTTTGCTGGCTAGGGTTCGAGTCTCCTGGTGGGAAAGTGTTCTAAAGTTGTATACTTCACTCTCGTGTTTAGAAGAGTTGTGCCTTAAGCATAGACACTGTGTCTTCCCATATTAACAGAGACTTGATGAAATTAACGTCTAAATGACCCCTCACTTGCTCTAGTGCTCTTGGGAGGTGGTGATCTTTGGTGTATTTAAATACTCCGAAATTACCATCTCTTTTAAGGGTCTGAGCAGGTGGTGGAGCGGGTTAAGGTGTACCTGTTATGCCAGTTGCTAGAAGGCTTCTGTGCTGGCTAGGGTTCGAGTCTCCTGGTGGGAAAGTGTTCTAAAGTTGTATACTTCACTCTCGTGTTTAGAAGAGTTGTGACTTAAGCATAGACACTGTGTCTTCCCATATTAACAGGGACTTGATGAAATTAACGTCTAAATGACCCCTCACTTGCTCTAGTGCTCTTGGGAGGTGGTGATCTTTGGTGTATTTAAATACTCCGAAATTACCATCTCTTTTAAGGGTCTGAGCAGGTGGTGGAGCGGGTTAAGGCGTACCTGTTATGCCAGTTGCTGGAAGGCTTCTGTGCTGGCTAGGGTTCGAGTCTCCTGGTGGGAAAGTGTTCTAAAGTTGTATACTTCACTCTCGTCTTTAGAAGAGTTGTGCCTTAAGCATAGACACTGTGTCTTCCCATATTAACAGGGACTTGATGAAATTAACGTCTAAATGACCCCTCACTTGCTCTAGTGCTCTTGGGAGGTGGTGATCTTTGGTGTATTTAAATACTCCGAAATTACCATCTCTTTTAAGGGTCTGAGCAGGTGGTGGAGCGGGTTAAGGCGTACTTGTTATGCCAGTTGCTGGAAGGCTTCTGTGCTGGCTAGGGTTCGAGTCTCCTGGTGGGAAAGTGTTCTAAAGTTGTATACTTCACTCTCGTGTTTAGAAGAGTTGTGCCTTAAGCATAGACACTGTGTCTTCCCATATTAACAGGGACTTGATGAAATTAACGTCTAAATGACCCCTCACTTGCTCTAGTGTTCTTGGGAGGTGGTGATCTTTGGTGTATTTAAATACTCCGAAATTACCATCTCTTTTAAGGGTCTGAGCAGGTGGTGGAGCGGGTTAAGGCGTACCTGTTATGCCAGTTGCTGGAAGGCTTCTGTGCTGGCTAGGGTTCGAGTCTCCTTGTGGGAAAGTGTTCTAAAGTTGTATACTTCACTCTCGTGTTTAGAAGAGTTGTGCCTTAAGCATAGACACTGTGTCTTCCCATATTAACAGGGACTTGATGAAATTAACGTCTAAATGACCCCTCACTTGCTCTAGTGCTCTTGGGAAGTGGTGATCTTTGGTGTATTTAAATACTCCGAAATTACCATCTCTTTTAAGGGTCTGAGCAGGTGGTGGAGCGGGTTAAGGCGTACCTGTTATGCCAGTTGCTGGAAGTCTTCTGTGCTGGCTAGGGTTCGAGTCTCCTGGTGGGAAAGTGTTCTAAAGTTGTATACTTCACTCTCGTGTTTAGAAGAGTTGTGCCTTAAGCATAGACACTGTGTCTTCCCATATTAACAGGGACTTGATGAAATTAACGTCTAAATGACCCCTCACTTGCTCTCGTGCTCTTGGGAGGTGGTGATCTTAGGTGTATTTAAATACTCCAAAATTACCATCTCTTTTAAGGGTCTGAGCAGGTGGTGGAGCGGGTTAAGACGTACCTGTTATGCCAGTTGCTGGAAGGCTTCTTTGCTGGCTAGGGTTCGAGTCTCCTGGTGGGAAAGTGTTCTAAAGTTGTATACTTCACTCTCGTGTTTAGAAGAGTTGTGCCTTAAGCATAGACACTGTGTCTTCCCATATTAACAGGGACTTGATGAAATTAACGTCTAAATGACCCCTCACTTGCTCTAGTGCTCTTGGGAGGTGTTGATCTTTGGTGTATTTAAATACTCCGAAATTACCATCTCTTTTAAGGGTCTGAGCAGGTGGTGGAGCGGGTTAAGGCGTACCTGTTATGCCAGTTGCTGGAACGCTTCTGTGCTGGCTAGGGTTCGAGTCTCCTGGTGGGAAAGAGTTCTAAAGTTGTATACTTCACTCTCGTGTTTAGAAGAGTTGTGCCTTAAGCATAGACACTGTGTCTTCCCATATTAACAGGGACTTGATGAAATTAACGTCTAAATGACCCCTCACTTGCTCTAGTGCTCTTGGGAGGTGGTGATCTTTGATGTATTTAAATACTCCGAAATTACCATCTCTTTTAAGGGTCTGAGCAGGTGGTGGAGCGGGTTAAGGCGTACCTGTTATGCCAGTTGCTGGAAGGCTTCTGTGCTGGCTAGGGTTCGAGTCTCCTGGTGGGAAAGTGTTCTAAAGTTGTATACTTCATTCTCGTGTTTAGAAGAGTTGTGCCTTAAGCATAGACACTGTGTCTTCCCATATTAACAGGGTCTTGATGAAATTAACGTCTAAATGACCCCTCACTTGCTCTAGTGTTCTTGGGAGGTGGTGATCTTTGGTGTATTTAAATACTCCGAAATTACCATCTCTTTTAAGGGTCTGAGCAGGTGGTGGAGCGGGTTAAGGCGTACCTGTTATGCCAGTTGCTGGAAGGCTTCTGTGCTGGCTAGGGTTCGAGTCTCCTGGTGGGAAAGTGTTCTAAAGTTGTATACTTCACTCTCGTGTTTAGAAGAGTTGTGCCTTAAGCATAGACACTGTGTCTTCCCATATTAACAGGGACTTGATGAAATTAACGTCTAAATGACCCCTCACTTGCTCTCGTGCTCTTGGGAGGTGGTGATCTTAGGTGTATTTAAATACTCCGAAATTACCATCTCTTTTAAGGGTCTGAGCAGGTGGTGGAGCGGGTTAAGGCGTACCTGTTATGCCAGTTGCTGGAAGGCTTCTGTGCTGACTAGGGTTCGAGTCTCCTGGTGGGAAAGTGTTCTAAAGTTGTATACTTCACTCTCGTGTTTAGAAGAGTTGTGCCTTAAGCATAGACACTGTGTCTTCCCATATTAACAGGGACTTGATGAAATTAACGTCTAAATGACCCCTCACTTGCTCTAGTGTTCTTGGGAGGTGGTGATCTTTGGTGTATTTAAATACTCCGAAATTACCATCTCTTTTAAGGGTCTGAGCAGGTGGTGGAGCGGGTTAAGGCGTACCTGTTATGCCAGTTGCTGGAAGGCTTCTGTGCTGGCTAGGGTTCGAGTCTCCTGGTGGGAAAGTGTTCTAAAGTTGTATACTTCACTCTCGTGTTTAGAAGAGTTGTGCCTTAAGCATAGACACTGTGTCTTCCCATATTAACAGGGACTTGATGAAATTAACGTCTAAATGACCCCTCACTTGCTCTAGTGCTCTTGGGAAGTGGTGATCTTTGGTGTATTTAAATACTCCGAAATTACCATCTCTTTTAAGGGTCTGAGCAGGTGGTGGAGAGGGTTAAGGCGTACCTGTTATGCCAGTTGCTGGAAGGCTTCTGTGCTGGCTAGGGTTCGAGTCTCCTGGTGGGAAAGTGTTCTAAAGTTGTATACTTCACTCTCGTGTTTAGAAGAGTTGTGCCTTAAGCATAGACACTGTGTCTTCCCATATTAACAGGGACTTGATGAAATTAACGTCTAAATGACCCCTCACTTGCTCTCGTGCTCTTGAGAGGTGGTGATCTTAGGTGTATTTAAATACTCCGAAATTACCATCTCTTTTAAGGGTCTGAGCAGGTGGTGGAGCGGGTTAAGACGTACCTGTTATGCCAGTTGCTGGAAGGCTTCTTTGCTGGCTAGGGTTCGAGTCTCCTGGTGGGAAAGTGTTCTAAAGTTGTATACTTCACTCTCGTGTATAGAAGAGTTGTGCCTTAAGCATAGACACTGTGTTTTCCCATATTAACAGAGACTTGATGAAATTAACGTCTAAATGACCCCTCACTTGCTCTAGTGCTCTTGGGAGGTGGTGATCTTTGGTGTATTTAAATACTCCGAAATTACCATCTCTTATAAGGGTCTGAGCAGGTGGTGGAGCGGGTTAAGGTGTACCTGTTATGCCAGTTGCTAGAAGGCTTCTGTGCTGGCTAGGGTTCGAGTCTCCTGGTGGGAAAGTGTTCTAAAGTTGTATACTTCACTCTCGTGTTTAGAAGAGTTGTGACTTAAGCATAGACACTGTGTCTTCCCATATTAACAGGGACTTGATGAAATTAACGTCTAAATGACCCCTCACTTGCTCTAGTGCTCTTGGGAGGTGGTGATCTTTGGTGTATTTAAATACTCCGAAATTACCATCTCTTTTAAGGGTCTGAGCAGGTGGTGGAGCGGGTTAAGGCGTACCTGTTATGCCAGTTGCTGGAAGGCTTCTGTGCTGACTAGGGTTCGAGTCTCCTGGTGGGAAAGTGTTCTAAAGTTGTATACTTCACTCTCGTGTTTAGAAGAGTTGTGCCTTAAGCATAGACACTGTGTCTTCCCATATTAACAGGGACTTGATGAAATTAACGTCTAAATGACCCCTCACTTGCTCTAGTGTTCTTGGGAGGTGGTGATCTTTGGTGTATTTAAATACTCCGAAATTACCATCTCTTTTAAGGGTCTGAGCAGGTGGTGGAGCGGGTTAAGGCGTACCTGTTATGCCAGTTGCTGGAAGGCTTCTGTGCTGGCTAGGGTTCGAGTCTCCTGGTGGGAAAGTGTTCTAAAGTTGTATACTTCACTCTCGTGTTTAGAAGAGTTGTGCCTTAAGCATAGACACTGTGTCTTCCCATATTAACAGGGACTTGATGAAATTAACGTCTAAATGACCCCTCACTTGCTCTAGTGCTCTTGGGAAGTGGTGATCTTTGGTGTATTTAAATACTCCGAAATTACCATCTCTTTTAAGGGTCTGAGCAGGTGGTGGAGCGGGTTAAGGCGTACCTGTTATGCCAGTTGCTGGAAGGCTTCTGTGCTGGCTAGGGTTCGAGTCTCCTGGTGGGAAAGTGTTCTAAAGTTGTATACTTCACTCTCGTGTTTAGAAGAGTTGTGCCTTAAGCATAGACACTGTGTCTTCCCATATTAACAGGGACTTGATGAAATTAACGTCTAAATGACCCCTCACTTGCTCTCGTGCTCTTGGGAGGTGGTGATCTTAGGTGTATTTAAATACTCCGAAATTACCATCTCTTTTAAGGGTCTGAGCAGGTGGTGGAGCGGGTTAAGACGTACCTGTTATGCCAGTTGCTGGAAGGCTTCTTTGCTGGCTAGGGTTCGAGTCTCCTGGTGGGAAAGTGTTCTAAAGTTGTATACTTCACTCTCGTGTTTAGAAGAGTTGTGCCTTATGCATAGACACTGTGTCTTCCCATATTAACAGGGACTTGATGAAATTAACGTCTAAATGACCCCTCACTTGCTCTAGTGCTCTTGGGAGGTGTTGATCTTTGGTGTATTTAAATACTCCGAAATTACCATCTCTTTTAAGGGTCTGAGCAGGTGGTGGAGCGGGTTAAGGCGTACCTGTTATGCCAGTTGCTGGAACGCTTCTGTGCTGGCTAGGGTTCGAGTCTCCTGGTGGGAAAGAGTTCTAAAGTTGTATACTTCACTCTCGTGTTTAGAAGAGTTGTGCCTTAAGCATAGACACTGTGTCTTCCCATATTAACAGGGACTTGATGAAATTAACGTCTAAATGACCCCTCACTTGCTCTAGTGCTCTTGGGAGGTGGTGATCTTTGATGTATTTAAATACTCCGAAATTACCATCTCTTTTAAGGGTCTGAGCAGGTGGTGGAGCGGGTTAAGGCGTACCTGTTATGCCAGTTGCTGGAAGGCTTCTGTGCTGGCTAGGGTTCGAGTCTCCTGGTGGGAAAGTGTTCTAAAGTTGTATACTTCACTCTCGTGTTTAGAAGAGTTGTGCCTTAAGCATAGACACTGTGTCTTCCCATATTAACAGGGACTTGATGAAATTAACGTCTAAATGACCCCTCACTTGCTCTAGTGCTCTTGGGAGGTGGTGATCTTTGGTGTATTTAAATACTCCGAAATTACCATCTCTTTTAAGGGTCTGAGCAGGTGGTGGAGCGGGTTAAGGCGTACCTGTTATGCCAGTTGCTGGAAGGCTTCTGTGCTGGCTAGGGTTCGAGTCTCCTGGTGGGAAAGTGTTCTAAAGTTGTATACTTCACTCTCGTGTTTAGAAGAGTTGTGCCTTAAGCATAGACACTGTGTCTTCCCATATTAACAGAGACTTGATGAAATTAATGTCTAAATGACCCCTCACTTGCTCTAGTGCTCTTGGGAGGTGGTGATCTTTGGTGTATTTAAATACTCCGAAATTACCATCTCTTTTAAGGGTCTGAGCAGGTGGTGGAGCTGGTTAAGGCGTACCAGTTATGACAGTTGCTGGAAGGCTTCTGTGCTGGCTAGGGTTCGAGTCTCCTGGTGGGAAAGTGTTCTAAAGTTGTATACTTCACTCTCGTGTTTAGAAGAGTTGTGCCTTAAGCATAGACACTGTGTCTTCCCGTATTAACAGGGACTTGATGAAATTAACGTCTAAATGACCCCTCACTTGCTCTAGTGCTCTTGGGAGGTGGTGTTCTTGGGATATTTAAATACTCCGAAATTACCATCTCTTTTAAGGGTCTGAGCAGGTGGTGGAGCGGGTTAAGGCGTACCTGTTATGCCAGTTGCTGGAAGGCTTCTGTGCTGGCTAGGGTTCGAGTCTCCTGGTGGGAAAGTGTTCTAAAGTTGTATACTTCACTCTCGTGTTTAGAAGAGTTGTGCCTTAAGCATAGACACTGTGTCTTCTTATATTAACAGGGACTTGATGAAATTAACGTCTAAATGACCCCTCACTTGCTCTAGTGCTCTTGGGAGGTGGTGATCTTTGGTGTATTTAAATACTCCGAAATTACCATCTCTTTTAAGGGTCTGAGCAGGTGGTGGAGCGGGTTAAGGCGTACCTGTTATGCCAGTTGCTGGAAGGCTTCTGTGCTGGCTAGGGTTCGAGTCTCCTGGTGGGAAAGTGTTCTAAAGTTGTATACTTCACTCTCGTGTTTAGAAGAGTTGTGCCTTAAGCATAGACACTGTGTCTTCCCATATTAACAGGGACTTGATGAAATTAACGTCTAAATG
>NC_091181.1:218921-244609 GCF_040958095.1 Procambarus clarkii | reverse complement strand
TACCAAATTATACATTCACTCTTCCAATTAGAATGAGTAATAATGGTTTTTTTTAATGGTTTATAATCATTTCAAAATAAAATAAATGATCCATATTCTTTTTTGACTCACAGTTTTGTTATAAGACAGAGCAGCTGCACACTTGCTTTACAGTTGCTCAGTTGCTCTCTCTCCACGTGACCAGGTTTGCGTTCTCTCTCTCTCTTTCTCTCTTCACACAATTAGGTAAATGTTTTTAATAATATTCCTTTACATAACGGATTTTTATTTAGTTAAAATCTAGCCAAGGAAACAATTCAAGAGTACTTAGAAAGTAACATTTTCGTTCCCCAGGATAGTGTGCTGAGAGCATGGATGGAGATCATGAGACGTTCCTCTTCACCAGTGAGAGCGTAGGCGAAGGCCACCCCGACAAAATTTGCGATCAGATCAGCGACGCAGTGCTTGATGCCCATCTTAGCCAGGACCCTGACGCCAAAGTTGCTTGTGAAACATGTACCAAAACTGGTATGATCCTGATCTGTGGGGAGATTACGTCCAAGGCCCAAGTTAATTATCAACAAATTGTGCGTGATATTGTTAAGAAAATTGGTTTTGATGATTCACGAAAGGGCTTTGACTACAAGACCTGTAATATTCTTCTCGCCCTGGAGCAAAAGTGTGCGGAGATTGCTAATGGTGTACACATCGGGCGCAGTGATGACAACACTGGTTCAGGGGACCAGGGACTGATGTTTGGTTATGCCACTGATGAGACCGACGAGTGCATGCCCTTAACTATTATGCTGGCACACCGTCTCAATCAGAAGATTGCAGAGCTGCGAAGAGATGGGACGTTCTGGTGGGCGCGACCTGACTGTAAGACTCAAGTCACATGCCAGTACGCCTTCGATCAAGGAGCTGTTATTCCCAAAAGAGTGAACACTGTTGTCGCTTCTGTACAGCACTCTGAACAAATTACTGTCGAAGCTTTGCGTGACGAGGTTATAGAGAAGGTCATCAAGGTCATTATTCCTGAAAAATATATAGATACTCAAACGAAATACCACATCAACCCTTGCGGAGAATTAATCATGGGTGGACCTCAAGGTAACGTTGGGCTAACTGGTAGGAAAATCATCGTTGACACTTATGGTGGGTGGGGCGCTCACGGCGGGGGAGCATTCTCTGGCAAAGATTACACAAAGATTGACCGCTCAGCGGCCTATGCCGCCCGATGGGTTGCCAAGTCACTGGTGAAAAACAAATTATGTAGACGCTGTTTGGTTCAGGTATCTTACGCCATTAGTGTTGTGCACCCCATAAGCATCAGCATCTTCCACTATGGTACCTCACAGTACACATCAAAACAGCTTCTGAAGATTGTTAACCACAACTTTGATCTACGACTAGGACATATTGTCAAGGAGCTGGGCTTAAAGAGACCAATTTACAGTGATACGTCGTGTTATGGACATTTTGGACGGCAACAGTTCTCTTGGGAGCAGCCCAAGAAGTTGACCATCCCTGAATTTTAGAGTCAAATAATTCTTAAGGATGACTATCATTTTTACGTTTTTCAACAAGTCCCTGTTAATATGGGAGAACACTATGTCTATGCTTGATTCACAACTCTCCTAAACACGAGAGTGAAGTTATTGAGAACACTTTCCCACCAGGAGACTTGAACCCTAGCCAGCACAGAAGCATGGTGGGAACCTTTAATTTTATATTCAATTGATAGTTTTATATACTTTTTTGACGTTTTATATACCCGAGTATATAAAATCTCCGGGCCTTTTATATATCAGAGTAAATAAAATTAAAATGACTCTATAAGACCAGCGTCTGGGTCAAGATAAATACGTTTTCTTCCACTAAACTGAATCCAGTTTTTTTTATCTTTTTTTCGGTGGGGGGTTCTATGTCCTCCTCCTCCTCCTCCTCCTCCTCCTCCTCCTCCAACTGTTTGTGGTTCTCCTCCTCCTCCTCCTCCTTCTCCTCCTCCAACTGTTTGTGGGTCTCCTCCTCCTCCTTCTCCTCCTCCAACTGTTTGTGGGTCTCCTCCTCCTCCTCCTCCTCCTCCTCCTTCTCCTCCTCCAACTGTTTGTGGGTCTCCTCCTCCTCCTTCTCCTCCTCCAACTGTTTGTGGGTCTCCTCCTCCTCCTCCTCCTCCTCCTCCTTCTCCTCCTCCAACTGTTTGTGGGTCTCCTCCTCCTCCTCCTCCTCCTTCTCCTCCTCCTCCTTCTCCTTCAACTGTTTGTGGGTCTCCTCCTCCTCCTTCTCCTCCTCCAACTGTTTGTGGGTCTCCTCCTCCTCCTCCTCCTTCTCCTCCTCCAACTGTTTGTCGGTCTCCTCCTCCTCCTCCTCCTCCTCCTCCTTCTCCTCCTCCTCCAACTGTTTGTGGGTCTCCTCCTCCTCCTCCTCCTTCTCCTTCTCCTCCTCCAACTGTTTGTGGGTCTCCTCCTCCTCCTCCTCCTCCTTCTCCTCCTCCAACTGTTTGTGGGTCTCCTCCTCCTCCTCCTCCTCCTCCTCCTCCTCCTTCTACTGTTTGTGAAGTTTTTACCTTTCCTACTCCTTCTCCTGCATTTTGTAATTCTCCTCCTCCATGTGATTCTTTTGTTTGTTCTTCTTTCTCGACTTCCACATAAATGTTAAATTTAATGCTAGCAAATGTGTCTGAGGAATTAATATTCTTAGCTAACATTTTACATTCCACCTCATTATGACCGTCTTCGAGTTCAAGTTTCATAACCACGAATGGGGGTAGTGAATTTTCTTTCATTGGGAAACTGTCCGAATAAAATCCACAATTAAATATATCTTGACTTGCAGCATGGGTACATGATATCAACAATTTGTTCATGTAAAATCGTTTTCCTTCCTTTCGACATTTTTTACGTGATGCCTCTAAATTGTTCTTTAATTTGACGTCTTTTATTTCACGTCGATCTGTATAAATATCAGGTGTGAAATTATGGAAATTCCATGGAAATATTAATATAATTGGATTTTTTGTACAATATCCCCTATCAATATAAGAATTTGTATATAGTTTATTTATGTAATATGCAGAATAACCATTGGTAAAGTTGTGGATTTCATCATAATAACTAAGGAATTTATTAAAGGGTTGAATTAGTGTCTTATCAGTTTCAGTAATAGTTTTAGGATTATACGAAATTGGTGGTTTGGGAACAATAAAGAGACCTTTATAAGTTTTTATGTCTTCGATAAATGGCGAGAATAATGATTCTATAAGTTTGGATTTCATTTGGGATTTTCGAAGTTTAGACGAATCTGTGGAGGATTGTAATAATTCTTGAAGTAATTCATGAGGTTGTTCGACGGATTCCATTTGACTGATGACGTGAGGAACGCCAGAGGACTCATTTTCACTTGTTTGTAATTCTACTCCGCCTTCTTCTCCTCCTCCTCCTTCTCCGACATCTTGTAATTCACCTACTCCTCCTCCTCCTCCTCCTCTTCCTCCTCCTCCTCCTCCTCCTCCTCCTCCTCCTCCTTCTCCGACATCTTGTAATTCACCTACTCCTCCTCCTCCTTCTCCGACATCTTGTAATTCACCTACTCCTCCTCCTCCTCCTCCTCTTCCTCCTCCTCCTCCTCCTCCTCCTCCTCCTCCTCCTCCTCTTCCTTCTCCAGTGTCTTGTAATTCTCTTCCTCTTCCTCCTCCTCCTCCTCCTCCTTCTCCGGCATCATGTAATTCTCCTCCTACTCCTCCTTCTCCAGTGTCTTGTAATTCTCTTCCTCTTCCTCCTCCTCCTTCTCCGGCATCATGTAATTCTCCTCCTACTCCTCCTTCTCCAGTGTCTTGTAATTCTCTTCCTCTTCCTCCTCCTCCTCCTCCTCCCTCTCCATCGTCTTGTAATTCTTCTGCTCCTCCTTCCCCTGCATCATGTAACTCTACTCCTTCTCCTGCGTTGTATAATTCCCCTCCCACTACTCCTACGTTGTGTAATTCCCCTCCCACTCCTCCTCCTACATCTTTTATTACCTCAATGGACTTTGGTGTTGTGTCATGGCTGATGGAATTGTAATTGTTATCCTTTTTATATAATTTTTTAGTATTTTTAGATTTTTTCCGTGAATTAATGACTACTATAACTGTTAGGAAAATAATTAATATTATTAACATAATAATTGTTGACAGTAGATTATTCATTCTTAATTTTCTCTTTTTTTAATTATATGATTTTTAATTCAGATATTTTTAAAAAATAAAGTAATTATGCAACCAAAGTCAAATATGTTATTGTTTTTATCCTGTTGAGTAGTTTTCCAGTATTAAGTGATATTGGATATTATATTAAATATTGGAATACCATTCAATATTGAATGAGTAATTCAATGTTGAATGAGTCATTCAATGTTGGATTGTTTTCCAGTATCCAGCACTATACTATATACTCTATACTATGTCGATATTGATTAGTTTTCTGGTTAGTATCCAATGATATTGGATAGTATATTCAACATTGAACGTGTGCAGATGTGACAGCAGTCACAAACACCCTGATGGATAGTTGAAAAAAAAGAGATTTGAATCCCTGATTAAAAAAAAAAAAAAACTACTACTACTACTACCATACTTAAATTACTTACTGTTTTGCTTACTGAACACTGTAATACAACAGGTGTTGATGCAAACTCTAATCCCCAAAATGCCGTCCCTACCACAGGTGTTATTAGAAAACATATTTGCACTGGTTCCATATCGTCATCTTTTAATTATTTGTTCCAGAGTTTGTAAAATTTGGAGCCATGTTATTCTTGACTCGTCATACATGCCATTCCGCACTCTTTATCATCGATTAATATGGGATTCATATACTCTTTTCCCTAGTCCACTTCTACATAGCAATGAAGATGGTAATTTGTCTCTTTACAATGCATCCTATATTGTGGAACAATTATGTTACATCAAATACAACATAACCGATGGAAGATACTGTATGAGAGGCCTTCTAAAGATGATCGAGACTAAAATGAATAACTGGTCGAAAATGGGTCAAGAAAAAAAAGACTCTGAACTATTTGAGTTATTGAATGATCATCCTATGTTTACATCAACATTAAAAACAATGACGAGTGTTAATCATCCTTTAAAAGGTATGATAAACAAAAACAATGTGTGGTCTTTAGTGACAGCTATGACAATGTTCTCTCGGGATACAGATGAAATTTTACAATTGTTAAATATTTGTCTTAGAATGTATCCCACATCAACTGTTCTGGATATTTTTTATGGATATACAGTTATTTTTCTTTTCAAAACTTACAGCAATCTAATATTAATCATTATAAGGTACATTCTGCACTCTATCTGACAGAAAATATAATTCTTCAATCGTCAGAACAAACATATTATTGTGAACAGGCCCTTCTAATCAATCATGTTCCAAGTAAAGGTGAAATTACACGTGTCGATTATGTTCCTGGAGTGGATATAGTCAGTATAGTTTTGAAGATAGTAAAGCGGCATTCATCTTTGCAATTTTTAATTATCGAATCGCAGCCACAATCACCACTTGTACAACAGTTACCGCAAAATGCTATTTGTTCATTTTCTATGTTTAATTCTTTTTCTTTTTCTTTTGATGTATTGGTGCTTATGCCAGATTCTTCTGATATTAATAGGGAGGAAGACTGGAGACAAAAATTGAAAGAAATTTCAGTAATCAAATTTAGAAACATTTTATCTGAACAAAATAAACCCTGCTATAATTTAAATATTAATGTATATCTACTAATGGTAAGTAAGAGGAATCAGGATTTATGTTGGATTATGTATTGTATTTTGGGACTACGTAACTTTATAATTCCTGTAAGTACTGAAATGTGTCAGGTGCAAGAAAGGAGTTGTGAAGACAATGTTTTAGTTATTTGTTCATCTATTTCAAGTATATATATGTACTGTTATGACCATTATTGTAATTCGTATATGGAAAAATTTTGTGTTATTACAATAGATGGGAGTTTTCAAAGATTTCTAGATGATGTTCTCTCTATATATAATTTATATGACCGACATGAATATGATGGTGAATGCAATTGTTGGTTACCACCTCCGTTAACTTACAGTGAGATTTATAGTGCCTATGCATTATCTTATCATAGAACACCAGATTTTATATTTTGGTTAAAAACAAAATGCACCTTTAATGGTGAATATCATCCAAGTTATAATTATTATATCATTTATACAGATATGTTAATAACATTTCAAACTATGCCAACATTTTCATTAGTTCGATTATTTAAAGGAAAAGATGTAATTTGTGAACATCATATGATTGCAACAATCACTAACAATTTAAAATTTGATGTATTGGAAATTGAATTGAATAATTCATTTGAAAAAGATATTAATACAATTCTTGGACAACAATTGGCGACATTTAATGAAATTAATATAAGTGAACGCCACTACTGTCTTCATTGTTCTAAATCTCTAAAGGATGAATATTTTGCTCTAAAACAAAAAATCAATTGGTGTGATATGGTAGCGGTAAGATTTACACGTTTTAATAGTTTTGATTTAATATGTGCTCAATGTGCAAATATCAATGATGAGGAATAACTGTATATTAATATTTTATTTCATCCTATTTTATATAAAAAAATGTACATTTAAACTGACCATATATTAATTATTATATTATAAATATAGATATGTTACAACAGGTTGTCAAACTATACCAACTAACTTTGTATTTTAGTTACCATCTCAATGAGGTTTATAGTATTTATACATTATCATAGAACACCAATTTTTATATTTATGGGGGGTTAAATTAAGTTCTGAGTCGGGGTCAAGGATGGCAGTAGCGACACTTCACTGATGAAGAAGATGATGTGTTCATGGACGCTTGCAAAAATAAGGACGTAGAGAATCTGGCCATATTATCGACTTGATAGAGAGATTCTTGGATGCACCCCCATCCCCCTTCCCCTACCTCCACGTCTTAGTCTCACTATATTTTATGGAAAGATAATAATAACACAAATGAGATTATAATAGAGATAGTAATTATTGTATACCTGGGATGGAAGGTATATAAACAGGCAAATTATGAGGGTTTATAGACCAGTTCATCTGTTCCTGTAATCACAGTAAGTACTGTTCCTGAGTGTAGTCGTATACCAAAAACAAATTTATTTACCATACCATTTGATTTTTTATTAAATAAAAAAATAATGGGAGATGTTATTACTGATTCACAAGTTAAAATTTTAGTTGGTAAATATTTTATTGATATATTAAATTATTCAATTAATCTTTATAATTATAATATAAAGCATATTTATTTGCCAATGTTTGATATGTTAGATAGTGAATTTAATAATATTATATCAGTTATGTTTGACACATATATAGATATATGTCAAAATATTGGGTTTTTAATAATAAATGGAAAATGGGATCATTACCGATGTGAATTTATTCTTGATTTTATTCGAAGACAATTTAGTTATTATTTATACAAACTCCTAAAAAGAATTCATATTATCAAATTATACATTATTCTCTTAGAAAATACGTTACGATATCAAGGATGGGCTCTTATGGAATCTATTTGGATTATACAAGGAAAAATACCTTATTCTCTAATTAGAAAACCTATATTGAATGAAAGATGTATTAAACCCATTCTTCTGTCCCATACCGATATATATGACCTAAAAGATAATTTAAGTAATGTATATAATCGATCACCTACTGTAAAATATGTCAATGAAGTAACAAGAATTGTTATATATAATTTGTATAATTTACTTATGAAAAAATTTAAATGTGTAAATTGGTTAGAGACTATTCTTCTCTGTTCTCTCCCAAAACAAAATCTTAAAAGATTAAACTGCCTTCCTAAAACAAAATCTGAAAACAATTTAGAATGTTTAGGGGATATTCTTCGAACTATTGATCTTCATATATATAAAGATGGGGAAGTCTATAAATATAAGAAACATCCCTGATTTATGTATGTATGTGTTGTATGGTGTGGAAATAATCTAAATCATATTTTTTTCTTTTGTCTACAGGATGTTTAAGTAAGAATAGACTTATTGATTGGCTTCCATCATCATCATCATTATCATCATGATGTTGCTGTTAGAAGATTTCATTTGGCAACCACTTTCATATGAAATTCAACTGTATTTAGATGATGTTTATAGTACACACATATTTAACCTGTGGACAGTTCTTTGTGGTCTTTTTTGGTATTATTCAGGGCTTAGAGAAGTGAATTTTGTTGCACTTCTTTTTTGCCTAATATGTGAAAGAAACAGAGAAGTTTGCAGGAAGCAAGTTCAATATATGGTTATATATTTCTGCTTAGGAATTGGTATATGTACTATAGATGACACAAATGTCTTATTTCTAGTAGCATGTTTAATGCTTACTTATTTTATGTGGAAATTAATCTATGGAGTACATGGTTATTATATGGTTTTAAGTATGGGATTAATGTTACTCCTTTTTTTTTATATGAACTGTTATCAGGTTATATTAACTTTATTTTATTTAATTATTCTATTTTACAGTACATATATCATAATAATCAAAGAATTTCCTGAAGGCAACCAAACAGATTTATTTCATGGTGCATTTTTACATTTAATAATGTTAATGATACACCCAAAGAAAAAGAAATCCTCTCTACCTAAGTTAGTAAATATTGAAGTTGATTTAGATCACATTCTGTTGCAAGATCTTTCAGTTGCACATGTTCCATTCTGGGGACATCATATAAATAATAAATTTTCACCTCAATTCCACCCTGAACTACCAATAGATGGTTATCCACGTTCATCTTTCTTTTCTGAAGATGAACGATTATCTTGGCAAGGTGAGATTGCTTATTTCCAGCCGAAATCTACTGTCTTAAATTGTGCATCAAAAATAAGATTAGAACATCTTCAAAATATATGTAATTATGCTAACGATTGTTATTGGCAAGAGCACATTTTTATTTTTGGAAAGCATATACTTACTAAGAAGGAACTTGATGAAATAATGAGTTTTATAAACCCAAAGGACACTGTGGTGTCTATTTATGCTCGTGGTGGATGGGTTGAGAGTTTTTTGCTGAATCGAGGTGTGAGCATTATTCCAACAGAAAACACAGAAAGATTAGAGTATATAACTGCAGTTAAATGGTTACCAAACGGGTATATTAGGCATATAGTTAAAGAAACTTGTATTAATAAAGAATATTCAAATGCCAATATACTTATAATCAATGAACCAATTGGGAATTTTTATATGACTATCGTTAGTATACTTAAAAATTTCAAAGGACGACTAGTGATAATGTTTGGTTCCAACTTTCCTATGGTTATTAAAAGTGTTTTAAATGAAAAATACATTCATGTACAAACATCTAGTGTGCCCATTTTTATTAGGTCTACTGTTCATTTTTATATGAGAATAGACATATGATTATTGGAGTTATTATTGTGTAGAAATATATAATGAGAATTGATGACATTATTAATAGTTTTGATTTTTTAAATTAGGCACCCCCCAAAAATTCCTGGCTTGTACTAATGTGAGGTTTAATTTAAGGTAAATAAGTTAATAAAGGATGATTCTGACTTTAATTATATACAGTTATAATTACCCTCAACATCTCAATGGTAATAATGATTTAAGTAAATAAAGCCAGTGACAAGTCACAGTCAGGCAGAACAAGCACAGCCAGTGACAAGTCAGTCAGGCAGAACAAGTACAGCCAGTGACAAGTCAGTCAGGCAGAACAAGTACAGCCAGTGACAAGTAAGTCAGGAAGAACAAGCACAGCCAGTGACAAGTCAGTCAGGCAGAACAAGTACAGCCAGTGACAAGTAAGTCAGGCAGAACAAGTACAGCCAGTGACAAGTAAGTCAGGAAGAACAAGCACAGCCAGTGACAAGTCAGTCAGGCAGAACAAGTACAGCCAGTGACAAGTAAGTCAGGCAGAACAAGCGCAGCCAGTGACAAGTCAGTCAGGCAGAACAAGCACACCCAATGACAAGTCAGGCAGAACAAGCACAGCCAGTGACAAGTCTGGGCTAAGTTTTTATAATTGCTGTTATACAAAGCTTAAAAGAACAAGAGGTCATAAAGTGTTTGTGATGATTAAAATTTTATTAGAATAGTTGTTTTTTCAAGGATATTTTCATCAATATATATCAAAAGTTAGAAGAGCTTTAATTAAAAATTAGGTAACTGTTACTTTAAGCACTGTAATCTGAATGAATTTCATCTTGTGGGTGAGCTGATAGATAATTTATTACCAAAGTTTTCTTAAGACCTCTATCCTTAACAACTTTCCAAGTGTTTTTTTTAAAGCTGGTCTCCTCATTTCTTTTCGCCTGATGCTCTTTCAACTGCTGTACTTCGTCCCGTAGGTAATTTAATTCTGTCCTCAGAGCTTCAACTAGTTCAATTATTAAAACATCCATAATGTATAATAAATAGCTTTAAAACGGAGGAGCTTTGGCTAGCACACTCTCTCAGTCTAGGATGAAAGTAAAATGTTCCTCGAAAAAAGGTTTCATTTTATTCTTTTGTAACAAAAAAACTTATTATATTCTCGAAACTCCACTACACCCAGCTTCTACATTCGAAGGACTATACAGCTCTATTTTTGCTGCATATGGTAAAAATATTTCATAGCAGATTCCAATTCTTTAGTAGATCTATAAATTTGTTAATTTGTACTAAAAAATATATACAGTACATGGTTTAACTAATTCAAATTTTTCTTTTATTTATTACTGACAATGAAGAAAATTTTAAAACCTTAACAATCAAAACCAACTAAATGTTAACAACTATTTTTCTTTTTTTTTCTTTTTTTGGATGATGATGATGATGATGATGATGATGATGATGATGATAATGATGATGATGATGATGATGATGATGATGAGGGCAAAGTCAATGGGGTTTGAGGTTCTTCAGATAATATTGGGAATGATTGTTTTATAGTTTGTATAACCAAATATTTTATTCGCTTTGCAGAAAGTTCTTCCTCCTTTTTCTTTTTCTCTTCCTTCTTCTTCTTCTTTTCTTCCTTCTTTTTTTTCTTTTCTTCCCTCTTTTTCTTTTTCCTTTCTTCCTTTTTCCGCTTCCTTGTTATTTTCTCATCTTGGTTTGAAAGAGATAATAAACTCACTTCCCTTGTTATTTTCTCATCTTGGTTTGAAAGAGATAATAAACCCAAAGTGGATGATGAATTTCCAGATGTGGATCCTGCTCCTGAGATAGATGGTGACACTGTTGGTGGCAATGAATGTACATGCTTTAAATTTCCATCAGCATGTATCTGAGGTACATTGTAGCTTGTATTTGTATTTGAAAGCTGTTGATCTTTAGATACTAATAATTGTTGTTGTTGTGGTTGTTGTTGTGGTTGATTAACATATACATCTTCATTCCAATCTGAACTTGAAATTGTATTTAGAGATAAACCCAAAGTGGGTAATGTATTTCCTGCTCCTGAGGTAGATGGTGACACTGTTGGATTAAGGAATGTCAATGAATGTTCATGATATAAATTTGGTGGTGCATTGTAATAGGTATTTGAAAACTGTTGATCTTGTTGTTGTTGTTGTTGTTGATTAACATATGCATCTTCATTCAAACCTGAACTTAATATTGTATTTTCAGGAAACGACACCATTAGTTGTTGATAATCATTATTAATTGATTCACCTGCTTTACTACAATATTTATCAATTATATAATTCAGATCTGTTTCTTTTTCTTCTTCAATTTGTATGTTAGGTTGATGATAATTACACTTCAAATTGGCTGCTGGTAAATTGGTGGTTTCTGATATTAGTTGATAATTTGAGCTTGAAGTAGATGGCAAATAAATGTTGTTATTTTTTTCTCCTCCTCTTGTGGTGTTAGTTTCTGAGGGAAAGAGGGCATCAATGAAATCAGGAATTTGATCCAAAAAATCTTCTTCTCTATGTTGTTGCTGTTGTTGTTGTTGTTGCTGTTGTTGTTGTTGTTGCTGTTGTTGTTGTTGTTGCTGTTGTTGTTGTTGCTGTTGTTGTTGCTGTTGTTGTTGTTGCTGTTGTTGTTGCTGTTGTTGTTGTTGTTGCTGTTGTTGTTGTTGTTGCTGTTGTTGTTGCTGTTGTTGTTGTTGTTGCTGTTGTTGTTGAACATGATGAACTCCATTTTCCTGAGTTTTGTTTGCAATTCTTTTAAATGTTGTTATATTTTTCTTCACCTTATTTTCAAAAACTGATTCTTCATCATCAGATTCCAAAGCAGCAGGAGCAGCAACAGCAACAGCAGTGGCAACGATGGTGGTCAGGGTAGTGGTGGTGGTGGTGGTGGCACTAGTAGTGGTGGTGGCACTAGTGGTGGTGGTAGTAGTAGTAGTGGTAGTAGTAGTAGTAGTAGTAGTAGAAGTAGCAGATTTATCTAAATCTTTGTTTGTCAATGACCCTAATTCTTCCTTATTGCCTGTATCATGCTCATTATTATCTTCTTTACTGTTATCACTATCACCATCATCATCATCATTATTATTACTATTACTACTACTACTACTACTACTACCACTGCCACCACCACCACCACTACTACTACTACTACTACTACTACTACTACTACTACCACTGCCACCACCATCACTACTACTGTTACTGTTACTGTTACTGCTGCCTCTACTGCTGCTGCTGCTGCTGCTGCTGCTGCTTCTTCTTATGCTGCTGCTGCCTATTCTTATGCTGCTGCTGTCTCTTCTGATGCTGATTCTTCTGCTGCTGCTGCTGCCTCTTATGATGCTGATGTCTTTTCTGTTGCCACTTCTACTTCTGCTGTTTCTTCTTTTTCTATCATCTTCATTATCCTTATCATCATGTAATAATAATGATGTAGTTGCTGATTCAGTAATGTTAGTTATAGTTTTAGTGACTGAGGGAAGAATATTTCCATTTCCTTCGTTTTTGAATAAATTCCTGATTTGTATACCTAAAAAGTAGTCTTCTAAAACTTCCCGTTTATCTTGATGTATAAAACCAGATGAAATTATTTTTTGTAGGATAATTCTAGATAATCTATTCTTATCTATATCACAATTCTTATACTGAAATTGGTTCTTAATTATGTAATGTAAACTTTCCAGTATTATTTTAAAAGATTCTGTCAAATTCATATTCTTTGCAGAACATTTGGGTTTCACTTCATTCTTATGTAAGTCGATTATGTTCAGTATATTATTTCTATACTTTTGAAGTGGGAATTTTACTTCACAGCAGTTACATTCCATAATTGGAATGATTTCATTCTTCAATCTAAACCCTTCATGTATGAAAGTTTGTTTATTTCTTGATATTTGAGTCTTTAAATTTTCATACTTGGTTTTAAATAAAAAGGCTGACTCTTCAAAAGATTTATCATCATCATCGATATCATCATCATCATCATCATCATCATGCTTATCCTTTTTTTTCATTGCCTTTATTATATATAATATTTCATTAATTTTATCTAATGTAGTTGTATATACTATAAATGGTGCTCTCTTACACTCATGATCTATTATTTTCTGGAATGATATAAATATGCCATTACATTTTATGCAAATGTACCAACCATTGTTATTATCCACGTAAGAAAATGTGGATAATTTTTCCAACTGATCATTAATTATCCATATTTTATATTTTTGTTTATCTTCCAATTCTGGATAGGATGGGGAGATAATTTTTTTTATTCTCTTATGGTATTCTTGAACATAAGTCAGTGTTCTTATACTAGAGTACAGATGAGTCCCCTTTAATATAAAATATTTAGGGAGACCATCATAGAGTTGTTCTTCTGATGTAAAGGTGGTTGGTGGCACACTGGGGAGTGGATCTCGACGATTCACGTTGTTCTTAATTGGAGCCATTGAAAACAATAAAGCAGAAGAATCCCACAGGCTGGAGAATCATGCATGTGTATACAACTGGCATTGAGACATCTTGTAGTTTTTAGGTTGTGCAGTGTGCTCACAGAGTAAATCCGAACCCTAAAACAAAGAAAAAAAAGTGTCACTTTTTATTTTATTCGTTTAACATAAAGATAAAATAATAGTATATTATGCTTGTTTAACTTTTTTTTTTAAATATATAAACGATGTTTTTTTCATATGAATTAAGCCTAAACTTAAAAAATAAAGTATCTGAAATTAATAAATTTAAACAAATATATTTAGGTCTAGATAATAATAAAAAAGTTCAAGGGTTAGTTGTAAAAACCATGGAATATGGTTTTTTAACTAATTTAATGAAACATGAAAATATTGGGATTTGGCCACACAACCAGAAGAAAACTCTAATCACTAATTGGAAAGTTAGAGAGGTTAGAAACTTACTAAGAGCAATAGAATATTTAAATTTCATTAGAGGTCATAAAAAGATTAAGGAAGAGATAGTAGGAGATAAGGATATGTACACTTTATTAGGTTTAATTGATCTTGAAACTTGTGTTTTAAATTTACACAAAATATTAATGAGAGGATTGTTATCACCAGAAAAATGTGGTTATGTAAGTACCAATATACGCTGTACAAAGATTAGTAATAACACAAGTGTCAAGGGTTTGTATGTATATCCACATATCCATTCAATTCAGGATGGAGAAAATCGTATTTTGGCTATTTTGGACAATTACAATTCTACATTGACCCAAAAAATATTCACATTTTTAGGGCCAGAGGAAGAATTTGAATGGATTTTTAAATTAATTTCATGGTTTATCCTAGAAATGCTTACTCTCCATCCTTTTTCAGATGGAAATGGTCGTTTAACACGTCTTTTAGTCAATTATATATTGTCAACATTAATGCCATTTCCAACATCTATCATTGGGAATTTAGAATGGGCTATTATCCATGATCGAAAACTAAATACAAAAAAACAACGCCCACCTCTTAACATACTCAAATTAGTAATTGAAAGTGTCTTGTTCAATTGGCAAATGTATTTTTATCTGTTATCTGTGGTCAGAAAAAAATAATGAAACTTTATATTGTATTCATATGTTTAATTCTTTCTTCAATAATATTAAATTACATTTATAAGAAAAATATGAGTAATAATCCAAAGATAGACTCGAATTTAATATTAATGTCACACCCTCCATATGAAAAGATTACAAGAAAGATGGATTGTACTATTAACAATATAGCATGCCAGAAAAATGAAGACTGTCAAACATTTTGCTCTTCTTCTTTAGGAGTTACTTGCATTAATAGTGTTTGTAATTATGACACTGATCATAAATGTTTAAATGGAGGATTTCCTATTAATTATGTTGGGGAAACTAATTTAATAACCACCATATGTGCTTGTATGGATAATGGACACTATATCGGTGAGCAATGTCAATACCAAAATTCCTTTCGACCAACGTCTCACAAAAGCTTCCCTATTAGCTAAAGACAGATGTATATTATTTTAAATAAAAAAAAAAAAAAAAGATTTTCCCATCTATAAGTATACTACAATTTCACTATGTTGCTCTTTAAAATGAATGATCGATATTATACTAATCCACTTATTCAAAATTATGATCCGTTAAAACGAACTTATCAAGACTCACATATCAATCCCAATACTGGGACTTTTAATAAAATAACTCGTGATCTTCAAACTATAAGTTGTACTTCATCGAGAAAAAATAAGACGAGTTTATATGGTTTTGGATCACTAACAGATATGTGTGGGAAAAGAGAAATTGATTTGATTTTATTAACAAATGGAACAGTTCATCATTTATATCGTAGATTTTGGGAGACAAACACTATAAGTGGTTCCCATGTCATACGTCTACCTAGTTTAGATTATATACATTTTATCTTGGATGTTGATTTAAAAAAAATGTGTACTCTTGAATCATTTCGTTTATCGACAGCTGAGTACCTAGAATATCTAACACTTAAACAATCAGGGTCATCCTTACAATTAACAACATCCATTGTTAATGGACAGATCTATTATAATACAAATTATGTCATATATGAACTTGTTTCTCATATTGTTTATTATTTAGGTCTAGACTGGCTACCAATTTATATTTTAGGTAAATCACAAACGTTTACTCAAGGATTTCATCTTGAAATACCCCACCTAACTCTTTCCTATTATGATTTTGCCCTAATGTCCAATTCATGTAAAGAACTCTTACCTACCCTCGTAGATATTACTACTAATTATAGTATTTTTGGCTCTCAAAAAATTCAACTGCAAACACCTTTAAACGAAATGGACTGCACCTATTTACCATATGCTGTTTTCCACAAAAATAATATTTACGATATGTCAAACTCACCACCCTCATATATTTTATCAAGTATGGGTGAAGTTTTTGACTTATTTAATATCTGTAAATATCATGAACCTTCATCCATTAGAGGATTCCCAACTATTATCGGATTGGATGATGATACATATGCTCTGGATGTTTTTCAGAAAAATGTTCAAACATTTATGCAAAACAAAGAAAATATTGATGACGCCGAAAATTATGTTACTATATATGAAAATTATGATAATTCTAGGGAGAGAGATGAAGAAAAAATACCAGATATAACAGAAGAAGATTTTTTCATGTTTTCCAATGTTAACAATATTATCAATAAAATTATAGTGGGTTTATTTTTTGTTACACTTAGTAAGGAATATAAACTTTCTATATATAAATCTCTTCATTTTCAAGAGGAACAAGAAGAAGAGAATAACCAACTCTTAATTATACTTGAAAAATATCCAAATAGTTTTATACATATTAACGAAATTCCGCATTACCTGATTCTTCTTACAAATGACAATGACGCTGAGGCAAACTTTGACTACGATAAAATACAAATGACAGCAAATCGTATTGAAAAAGTGTTTACAGTTCAACCTTTAAGGCAAACATCTATTCGCGGAACAGTTGCCAGTAGCAATATCAGTCGAGATACCAATTCTTTCTTGAAACGAATTCAGCCATTTACCATTGAACATATAACCCGTTTATGTTTGCAGAGTAAACAACATCTTCACACTGTCTTGTATCTTTTAGCATTGTTATATGTTAAAAAGATCCGTCAAAAGTCCCTGGGAATGACATTTCCTGACTACAATTATTTTATAGCCAAAATAATTAGAGATTTAAATTTTAATCACTTAGATACTGGACCACTTTATGAAATCATCTATCTTCTTAACCGATATCAGGAACACCAGCAAGTAAAAGAAGAATTAGAAGATTGGATAATTTTGTGTCTTCTAAATCTTCTAATTGTTAGTGATGTGGTATCAATGAAAGAAGCTTTTGATCTAGTAGAAAAAATTGATTCTCAAAGATTGGATTTTGTCATGAATATAAATGTGGAAGAGTTTGACAGTGACACTTATCGGGTAGTACCATCAGCTAATAGTAATTCACGTCCTACTAAAATTCCTCGGATTATAATAGCTTTTTCTTTCCTACAGAATTTTGGTATAACGGAATATAACAATTTTTTAGCTATATATAAACCTATTATATGTGATAAGAATTCGCGCCAGATTAATGTTTGGGATAATACTACTAAGAAGTGGTCTGTAGCTAATAATCACATAAATTCTTCTTTACTAGCACCAGACCTAGCTTACATTGCACGTCAAATTATTTTAATTGATAGCATACTACAACAACAACAACAACCACCACAATTACTGGAAAATGAAATGTTTCTTTCACTTACCTTACCACCAACACCACTACAATCCAACAGCAACTTATTACCACCTCCTCCTCCGTTATCACCTTCTCCATCAATAACCTCATCAATTTCTTCATCGAATTCAAACTCAAACCTTCCTTCTCCTTCAGCCAAAGGTAGAGTCAAAAAAAAAACTACTGATTCTACAAATAATAATAATAATAATAATAATAATAATAATAATAATAATTACAAGAAACGAAGTCTTATTCAGAATAGTCTTCTAAATTCTATAAAGAGTTTTTATGCCAACATGAAAATCTTGGATATACCTCGATATTTTATTGCTTCTTCTCAATGTTATATCATCAGCGGCAGTAGCAGTAGTGAGATGAACCAAATTTTTTATATCCTACCACTTCCCCTGTACAAATCATCAAATAATACAAATTCTGATACAAGACCAACTATTTATGATTGGAGTGAAGTATTGAAACTATTAGATCACATACCAAAATGTACCTTTTTTATGCAGCAATGTAATCCAATATTAAAAGATATTCTACATTACGAAAGCGAAAAAAAGAAATATTATAAGAAGTTGACAGTTGAAGAGAAACATAAAATTCTCTTACTTAGTCGTGAACAATATCATATAAACTTTATAGATCGATTTTGGAATGATGGTATGAATAGATTAGCTCAACTTGTCAAATATTATGTGCTAAAACAAATGGTTACTTCTTTAGAATCACTAAACAGAGTTTCAGAAAATATTAATATAGAAAATAAATATCAAGATCTTCTTAATAGACTCATTGAAGAATGCCGTCATGGAATAAAAAATCGTAAAATTCCAATCAAAGAAAGTATTTACCATCTAGATGCTATTTTAAAAGAAAATCTAAAGGTAAATGGACGGTTTATACGAAAAGATGATGTTGGTGAACCAGTGAAACCTAATTGTAATTGTCAATTAGTTGATATTTTGTTAACACTAGCACAGATCTTTTGCTATGATGCAACTACTATGATTTATTTTTTTTCACTAATAGTAAAAGCATGCCATCGACAAAATGACAAGAAGATAACTTTGGGTATTGGAGATTCAAATTCAGGAAAAACTGCTTTATTAAATACTCTTACTCTAACTCTTGGTGATTTGACAGGTATTCTCTCAGTACATACAGCTCATAAGGGTCTCCAAGAACGGACCCATGATTTAGGAAGAGGTGGAAAAATGGTTAGAATGTGGTACATGGATGAACTGAGTACGACTAAAACCCTTAATTCTCTGTTTTTAAAGCAATTGAGCGGTCATGCTCCAATGTGGATTCGTCAAAACTATATGGATGGGGATACATATAATTTAGCAACACCTATTTTTTTGTTTGGCAACAATTGCCCAACTTTCAGCGAATATGACTCAGCCTTGATGCAACGACTTCGTTTCATTTCATTCCGTGCGCGGTTTGATTCTGAAGTGCCTACGTCATTTCAATATTCAATTTTTCCCCAATTTCATCTCATGACTGATGATCGAAAGAAAAAGCGTCTGACTGAAGGAATGATGGCACTCTTTATTCATGCTAACTGTCATGATAAACTCAATTCACCCTGGTTTGTATCAATGAACCAGACTGTTAACTTTCTCACACTCCCAATTAACATTATGGAGGCAACTGAGTTATATTCACCAGAACGTGGAATTGTAGCCCAAATAATGGAAGAGTGCCATCTGGTAGAGAAACCATATAGTGGGTTCATTACCCTACATCGTCTATCAGTTCTTTTGCGTAGTTTCCCCAAGGCCCTTAAAAATATTTCATTGGCAGATGCTCATCTTTTTTTTGAAAACGTATACCAGGTATCATGGCTACCAATAAACAGCAATCGTTTGGCAAATATTCCACAATCCCATTTACCAATTAATGAACCAACTATTAGTATCATAGAGGGAATTTGTGAACAAAATTGTGAAATAAATGATAGAAATCTTGCTAGATTAACTCAAAATTAAATTAAACAGGTATTAAAAAAAAAAAAAAAGGATATATACTCTATATTTATATGTGTGTGTGAAATGAAAATATACTGAAAAACATATAATGTTTTCTTCACCTGGAAATAATAAATCGTCCCCTAAACCACAAATTGAAATAGAATCTCCAAAAAATGGAGAAAACAATAATAACAAACATAACAAATTAGAAAACCTTTTCAATGATTTTAAAAAACAAATAAAAACAGAAGATTTAATTTTTTTTAATTTGGATGATTCGACTTTATTAAATTTAGAAAGTGTATGTAAAATTATTAAAAAATAATTTTTTTTTATAAAATATATAAAAATAAATAGTATAAAATAAATGTCCAGTTCAACTAGGAGTCAATTAATTGTTTTTAATTTCCAAAATCGTAATGGAAAAGAAAAATATTTCCAAATAAGAATTTCAAAAACATATTCAACTGGAAATTTTAATAAAAAGTTTTTCCCACTGTTAACAGTAAAACAAGAAATACCGCTAAGATTGTTAATTCATTACTATATTTCACTTAATATATTTACAGGAGAGGGATTAGGATCAGTAAAAAAAGGGGGAATTAATTATGGGTTAATTAGGAGATTCCAAAGAGCCAAAGTAAGAGAAGATAGAAACAGTCCAACAGAAGATGATGAAATTCATAGAAATGTCATACAAGATAATATTGAAGATGAAGTAGACGAGATCAGTGATCCTGGTCCATCTAATGGAAATAAATCTTCTTATGGTCTACTCCAGAAGGGTGGAATAAATGCCCCCTCTCATAGAAATCTCAATTCTTCTTCTCGTCCAAGGGGTATTCAAAACAATGGTACTTATATTTTCCCTCAATCGGAATCCAATAAAAATAACTTTATAGTTAGAAAAATATATCAAATCGCTGGATTGGGCTTTCCAGGATTCAAACTGAAATTTAATACTCGTTTCTTTGACATGAAAACTTTAAAACAATATTTGTCTAAATACATTGAACAAATACCTAAAAATGAAGGTTTTTCGTTAGAATATAAATACATAATATTATATATTAGAATGTTAACAAATTTATGGACATTTTTAATGGTAAAACAAGACCGGAAGGATCAAAAGTTAATTTATAAATATCTTATTAATGAAATTGGTAAGTTAAGAAAACATATTCAATTTAACAATAAAAAGTATATAGATAATAATAGCTTATACATGGTAAATTTTATTGAAAAAGCAAACATGTATAGTAGTGAATTATTTTACAAATTTGTTAGAAAATTGACGGACACTGTAATTTGTGATCATGATATCAAAGAGATCAATTCTAGAGATGCCACTAAATTACACTTCAAATTACTTACTGTGTTTGATTCACTAACTGCTGCTACACATCAACAGGCAGTAGTAGGTTTACAGAAATATATTTTGTACAGTGCATTAGACTATGATAATGCATCTTCCCAAAAAATGAATACTAATAATATTAAGTATAATTTCAGATATGCTAAGATCAATAGAGAGACTTGTGAAATTAATGACACTGATATCCATAGAAATATGGGTGATGATGATGATGAAGATTCTGATAATAATGTTGATGTTGATGGTAGTGGGGATACCCAAGGTCCCTTAGTAATTTTAAAATGTCGAAAAATTAGAAAGAAAGATAAATAAACTTTACTTATTATTTCCTCAAAGTTGAAGAGAATTAGTGACCCTTGCTCTTGAACCAGTACCAGTACCAGTGCCAGTGCCAGGGGCAGATGGGTGATGATGGGTAAAGAGTGATAATTGTATGTATGACCTGGGTATGGTTTTCCGGTATTCCATGATAATTTAAGTTTTTTTTTTATTCCTAAAATGAATATATATTGTAACCTTACATACTATATATTAAGTAAACGGTTTATTCAAAACAATATTATTTCAAGACATGGCTATCAATACAGATCAGATAACAATTAAAATTTTAGATTTATCACCTGACATGATACAATTTAAAATAGAAAATATAAATTTAGCTCTAGTAAATGGATTGCGGCGGATTTTTATAGCTGAGACTCCTACTATAGCCATTGATTGGGTTCAAATTAAAAAAAATACAACTATATTAAGTGATGAGTTCATTATTCATCGTCTAGGTCTAATTCCAATACCTTCAGATGAATTCATTAATAAATTAAAGATTCCATGGAAATGTCAATGTATTAACTTTTGTACGAAATGTGCAGTAGAATTTATTTTGGATGTTAAATGTCGTGATGACAAACAATACCTCATAACAACATCTGATATAATACCATCTTTTCACAAACAAATCCCAATTCCTTTGGTTAAACTTAATAATGGACAAGAATTATGCTTAAAAGCATATGCTATCAAGGGGATTGGCAAAAACCACGCCAAATGGAATCCGACAATTAATATAGATTTTGATTGCTGTAACAACACTTCTTCTTATTTTCTGGAAGATTGTAATAAACGAAAACAATTTTATTTCAATATTGAAAGTTCAGGTGCATTAAAGCCTGAAAATATTATGCTAATAGGCCTAGAAACTTTAAAAAACAAATTAACCTTCTTATTGGATAAATTTAAATGTTAATACTGTAAATAGAATACCAAACCGGGGTGTGTGTGTGTGTGTGTGTGGGTATGTGCCCCCCCCCAAAAAAAAATGGAATAATAAATGATCAAATATTTATTTTGCTTTTAATTATTCAATAAATGCATTAAGACAGAAATTATTGAGCAAGAAATTGATTAGAAAAATTTAGTTTTTATTAAATCATATTTCGTTTTAACCTGATTAGAGTCGTTTAATTCTATATCTTCATTTAATGTATAAGATGAGAAGTTATTATAAAGCCAAATGAAAAGTGCTAAACTTATCAAAAAAATAGGAATTATAATAATAAAAATAAGAACAGTCGAATTGATATTGATTGTTTCTTGTGTGTCATTTGGTATAGTTGAGTTGGTGGTTTCTTCTTTGGGAGTTTCTTCTGTTATTTCTAAAGTTGACTGGCTTTCTTCGGTTGTTGGTGGGGTGGTTGCCTTAATAATTATTATTTCTTCGGTTGAGACAACTGTATATGTTTTCGTCGCTGTATCATTTTCCCATGGTGGTGGTGTTGTGGCCATGGCCGATCTTTCTTGAGGGGTTGTCGAGGGAGGAGTGGTTTCTGTTTCATCATCATAGGTGTAGTCATTTTCTGATGATGTTGTTGCCTGGCTTTCTTGAGGGGTAGATGCTGTCGTCTCCTCGTGGGTGTCGTCATTTATGGTGGTTGTGGGTATAGTTGTTGTCGAAGGAGGAGTGGTTTCTGTTTCATCATCATAGGTGTAGTCATTTTCTGATGATGTTGTTGCCTGGCTTTCTTGAGGGGTAGATGCTGTCGTCTCCTCGTGGGTGTCGTCATTTATGGTGGTTGTGGGTATAGTTGTTGTCGAAGGAGGAGTGGTTTCTGTTTCATCATCATAGGTGTAGTCATTTTCTGATGATGTTGTTGCCTGGCTTTCTTGAGGGGTAGATGCTGTCGTCTCCTCGTGGGTGTCGTCATTTATGGTGGTTGTGGGTATAGTTGTTGTCGAAGGAGGAGTGGTTTCTGTTTCATCATCATAGGTGTAGTCATTTTCTGATGATGTTGTTGCCTGGCTTTCTTGAGGGGTAGATGCTGTCGTCTCCTCGTGGGTGTCGTCATTTATGGTGGTTGTGGGTATAGTTGTTGTCGAAGGAGGAGTGGTTTCTGTTTCATCATCATAGGTGTAGTCATTTTCTGATGATGTTGTTGCCTGGCTTTCTTGAGGGGTAGATGCTGTCGTCTCCTCGTGGGTGTCGTCATTTATGGTGGTTGTGGGTATAGTTGTTGTCGAAGGAGGAGTGGTTTCTGTTTCATCATCATAGGTGTAGTCATTTTCTGATGATGTTGTTGCCTGGCTTTCTTGAGGGGTAGATGCTGTCGTCTCCTCGTGGGTGTCGTCATTTATGGTGGTTGTGGGTATAGTTGTTGTCGAAGGAGGAGTGGTTTCTGTTTCATCATCATAGGTGTAGTCATTTTCTGATGATGTTGTTGCCTGGCTTTCTTGAGGGGTAGATGCTGTCGTCTCCTCGTGGGTGTCGTTCATTTATGGTGGTTGTGGGTATAGTTGTTGTCGAAGGAGGAGTGGTTTCTGTTTCATCATCATAGGTGTAGTCATTTTCTGATGATGTTGTTGCCTGGCTTTCTTGAGGGGTAGATGCTGTCGTCTCCTCGTGGGTGTCGTCATTTATGGTGGTTGTGGGTATAGTTGTTGTCGAAGGAGGAGTGGTTTCTGTTTCATCATCATAGGTGTAGTCATTTTCTGATGATGTTGTTGCCTGGCTTTCTTGAGGGGTAGATGCTGTCGTCTCCTCGTGGGTGTCGTCATTTATGGTGGTTGTGGGTATAGTTGTTGTCGAAGGAGGAGTGGTTTCTGTTTCATCATCATAGGTGTAGTCATTTTCTGATGATGTTGTTGCCTGGCTTTCTTGAGGGGTAGATGCTGTCGTCTCCTCGTGGGTGTCGTCATTTATGGTGGTTGTGGGTATAGTTGTTGTCGAAGGAGGAGTGGTTTCTGTTTCATCATCATAGGTGTAGTCATTTTCTGATGATGTTGTTGCCTGGCTTTCTTGAGGGGTAGATGCTGTCGTCTCCTCGTGGGTGTCGTCATTTATGGTGGTTGTGGGTATAGTTGTTGTCGAAGGAGGAGTGGTTTCTGTTTCATCATCATAGGTGTAGTCATTTTCTGATGATGTTGTTGCCTGGCTTTCTTGAGGGGTAGATGCTGTCGTCTCCTCGTGGGTGTCGTCATTTATGGTGGTTGTGGGTATAGTTGTTGTCGAAGGAGGAGTGGTTTCTGTTTCATCATCATAGGTGTAGTCATTTTCTGATGATGTTGTTGCCTGGCTTTCTTGAGGGGTAGATGCTGTCGTCTCCTCGTGGGTGTCGTCATTTATGGTGGTTGTGGGTATAGTTGTTGTCGAAGGAGGAGTGGTTTCTGTTTCATCATCATAGGTGTAGTCATTTTCTGATGATGTTGTTGCCTGGCTTTCTTGAGGGGTAGATGCTGTCGTCTCCTCGTGGGTGTCGTCATTTATGGTGGTTGTGGGTATAGTTGTTGTCGAAGGAGGAGTGGTTTCTGTTTCATCATCATAGGTGTAGTCATTTTCTGATGATGTTGTTGCCTGGCTTTCTTGAGGGGTAGATGCTGTCGTCTCCTCGTGGGTGTCGTCATTTATGGTGGTTGTGGGTATAGTTGTTGTCGAAGGAGGAGTGGTTTCTGTTTCATCATCATAGGTGTAGTCATTTTCTGATGATGTTGTTGCCTGGCTTTCTTGAGGGGTAGATGCTGTCGTCTCCTCGTGGGTGTCGTCATTTATGGTGGTTGTGGGTATAGTTGTTGTCGAAGGAGGAGTGGTTTCTGTTTCATCATCATAGGTGTAGTCATTTTCTGATGATGTTGTTGCCTGGCTTTCTTGAGGGGTAGATGCTGTCTCCTCATCAGTATCATTTTCTGTTGATATTACTACCAGTCTTGGTTTGGCTGTTGTTGAGTGCTAATAAGAGGTTTAGTTATCTTTTTCTTTTTAGTTGTTGTTGTGTTGTAAGCTGCTCTCTCATTTTCTGAAGTTATCATTAGTGAGACAAATGTAGATGTTTCCGTCACTGTAACATTTTCCCATGATGTTAGAGGGGCTGTTGATGTTTTCTCATTTTCAATTAAGTGGGAAGTTGTAATTGGTGTAGTTGTGTTTTTCTTTTGGACCACATACAACTTTTGGTAAATCCAACTATTAATATGAGTATTAGCACATTCATTTTCTTTTAGTGTCAGGAAAAGGTTGATATGTGAATCGATCAAAATTCATAGAAGAAATGAAATAAATTTGCTGCGATTTACTATATTTATATGGTCCACTAGGAAAATCGAGCACAAGACACTGCCAGGGTAGTAGGCTGTCACAAAC